>NW_012150396.1:3350162-3419064 GCF_000956105.1 Propithecus coquereli | reverse complement strand
ATCTTCTGGGTGGTAAATATTTACATAAACACAAATGGAACTTATTTTTTATGTACATGAGAATATTTAATAGTAACAATAATTTAAAAATCTTTGTCTCTTGACTGTGAAAGATTTTTAATATACAAAGCCAAATATGATTTTCCAGCCGATTTTTCCCGCCACCCACCCAAATCAGCAGGGCCTGTGTGGCTGTCGTTAATAGATATGTTCAGATGATTTGGTTGGACTTCACAGTTTGGTGGTTTGACTTTCTCCTTCCTGAGTCAATCCTTATTCCTGCGAAACTCTCGGTGAATTCTCTTTGTCATCTGCTTCCTTAATATAAAAAAACGATTTCAGTATTTGCTAAAGATGTTCTGAGACTGACAACATGACCACCGGTGGCACTCTTTAGAGAGATGGACACCCACACCAACAGTCCTGGACACACACCACAGTGGCAAAAGGTCCCATTGTCCCGTTTCTTCCCAGGCCCTAGGAAACGTGCTCTGCTGCCCTTGTGCTGACAAAGCAGAGAAGCTCAGGAGTGTCCTTCTGTCCGCAGCCCACTCTGGGACTCCCACTGGGACTGTCCATGCAATGCTTAGCTGATGGTTCTGTGACTCTCGATGGAAGCAGAACACAGGACTGCAGTCTCTGCTTACTGCTCTGGGCTCTTTTTTCCAGCAGCATTTGATTTCTTTTTTTTTGAGACAGAGTCTCACTCTTTTGCCCGGGCTAGAGTGAGTGTCATGTCGTCAGCCTAGCTCACAGCAACCTCAAACTCCTGGGCTCACGCGATCCTCCTGCCTCAGCCTCCCGAGTAGCTGGGACCACAGGCACGCGCCACCATGCCCGGCTAATTTTTTTCTATATATTTTTAGTTGTCCGATTAATTTCTTTCTATTTTTAGTAGAGACGGGGTCTCGCTCTTGCTCAGGCTGGTCTCGAACTCCTGAGCTCAAACAATCCGCCCACCTTGGCCTCCCAGAGAGCTAAGATTACAGGCGTGAGCCACCACGCCTGGCCGTGATTTCTTTTTTTCAGTATCATAGGAGTAGTTGGCAAGTTGACAGGAAAAACTTCGGAGTGGAGAGAAAGCAGCACAGATAAACACGCACACACACACACACACACGCACGCACGGAGATACCTTTGGTCAATTTGACCTGGTCAAATGCCACCAAACTTCTTGCAATGTTAAGTAAAAAATGTCAGACTTTTCTTCGTCCTTGAAAAACAAACCAGGGAAAGATGCTCTTTTATAGTATGCTTTGGGTGTTAACCAGTGCCCTCTTAAATTATAAGAAGCCAAGTTCTATAAATTTCATTGTGTTGTAAAAGGTATCAGGTTTAGGCTTGGGTTAAAAAAAAATAACTTTTAAAATGATCTGAATAGATGGAGAAACCAAATAATCATTTCAGTTTTATATTTTTAGGCTCAAGGAAATATTTTTTCTTTAAGAAAAAAAATATTTTCCATTTAAATTTATTTAATAAGTACTAGCCAAGTGCTAAAACACGGCTGTGTCACAGTAAATCTTTGTAAGTCAGATCCATTCAGTTTCTTGACTTAATCACACAGGACTTAGTAATAAAATCGAGGCTGGGATCCTGATTCTGTGATCTGCATTCTTTCCATCCTAGCTTGAAACAAACTCAAGTGTGGCTAAAAGCCTAGAAATCATCTCCAGGGGCCTGGCACCAAATATTTTATTTTTCAGTGATGTGATTTAATTGATATAAGCCATGACTGTGCAGAAGAAGGGGTTGAGATAGCCGGCTGAGTCATCAAAGTACACAGAAATGATAGCCCCAGAAAGACTAAAATGTGGAATAAACTTATATTGAAGGAGGTGAAAGAGCTAGCTGTTCTGAGCACTGGTCTTAGAGTCAGGTAGACTTTGTTTCAAGTCCTGGTTTGCTACTTACAAATTTTGAGATCTGAGCAAATTATGTAATTTCTCCAAAATTTCAGTTTCTTCATCTGTAAAATAGGAATAATGGTAGTATCTGTGTCACACAGTGGTGGGGAAGATTGTATGAGACAATGCTTAGAATTGTGCCTGGCCACAGTAAACACAATATATGTTGATGTTTTAAATTATTATGGCTGTTATTGTTGTACGTTACTGTTATATCAGTCTGCAATTTCATCGATACAAAATAAATGATCCACACAGCCTTCCTGTTAGGTATATATCAGAACTCACATGCTAAAATATACATAGTAACAGTTGAGAATATTCATTTAATTTTAAACAAACGTTTATATAGCCTGTACTCTGTGCCGGGCACTATTCTAAGCACTTTACGAATATTAACTATTTATCTTTGCAACAAGTCTATGAAGGAGGTGCCGTCGTTCTCTTCATTTCAAGATGGGTAAACTGAGGAAGAGAGAGGCTTGTAGGTGAGGTCCTCACCTGGGAGGTGAAGGAGCCAGAATTCAAAACCGGGCAGTTCGGTTCAGGTGTCTGTGTCCTTAGCCACCGCCCTCCCTGCCCTGCGTGGAAGGCTCTACGCGCCATGTGGCACTGCCACGCCTACTTGTGGGCACATGATATTCCAAAACAAGAAGAACTTGGATTTAAAAGCCAGTGTAGAAATAGAACCCTAATTACATAAATATCTTTGAAGCACTTGTGTAAACAATCTACTATTTCAAAAGAAAAATAACCACAGTTGAAAAATCGTGTCTATTGAGACAGTATAAAATAAATCATTAGAAGGAGGAGATTAGGGGTAGTATGGATACGAACACAGTGTACATTCTCTGTGCATAAATATTTACAAACTTTTCTATTTCTTGGCTCCAGTCTTGTGTATATGTATATTTGTAACATCGCAAGCAAATGTGAGAGGGTTTAACATCAGGCTAAAATAGCTTTTGAATGTTTTTAGTTGTAGTCTCTTGTTTGATTTTAACAAACACCTGATTTCCATATGAACTTGCTGTGGCGATGTGACAAGCCAGAATTTTTTTCTAAGCTAAAATATAGGCAGATATGATGAATACAGAAATGTGTATTATTTTTAAGGTTTCTTACATTTACTTAATTATGCTACATCTTAGTTCCATTCTACTAAATGTTGTCAGTCAAATATAGTAAAGTTTATGTTCGTGAAATAATGCAGTTAGAAATTTTTTTTGTATTTTAAAATTCTCAATTTGATGTTTCCAGAGCAGAGATCTTTCTCTGTATGAGTTCATGGTTTGTTACTTTATATCATAATTTGGACTAAGTCGAAATAGCTTAGTTTGAAAAATGAAATCTTTACTATCTAATGAAGTACTGAAAATAATCTCTGAAGTTCTCCTCACTAGGCATAATACATTCAGGCATCTGAGATGGTTCATTGTGCAAATAAATCGCTCCCTTCCTTGTTCGTCTGCTGCTAGCAGTGAGTCACTGAGAGTTCTAGCTACAAGTTCAACTTTATTGCAGACAACCCAGTAGCTGTTTACAAATGTCAATAGTTAGGTTGTAAGAAATAGAAAAAAAATTCCAATGTCTGTTAAATGAAGACGGATAGCAAGCGTTGTTCACATTTCAAAGTATTTATCACTGCTTACTATCATTTTTCTCTCAGGGCAAATGAATCATTTTAAATAGAAGCAAACTGATCCTCCTATTAGCAAGTCTAAATCAGTAGAGCAACATCTATTTTCAGAATCTTTGTAGCTATAAAGGGGCCTTTACAGTTTGCAACACTTAGCCCCGTCCCAAAATGACAGCATTCTGTTACAAATAGATATTAGGGCCGCGGTGCCAGCGTCTCTATTGTGGAACCTTTGGTTGGGAAAGCCGACAGCTGGGAGGAGTTCAGTGTTTTGAAGGTTATGATCACAGCAGTTTCATAAGTGCTTTATTTCAGTTCTCTTCTGGCTGTAGAAGGGACAGGTGCGGTCTGGTTCTGATTTCACTGGTCTTAATTTCTTATCTGACCTGGTAGTCAATCAAGGGCATCGGAGAAAGGGAATGAGGGAGAGATGGATGGGTGGGTGGGGAACAGGGAGCTGGGGACCACAAGCAGAGGGGGAGGGGAGCATGCGTCTGCAAGGGACAGAGTGTGCGTGCGTGCGTGTGTGTGTGTGTGTGTGTGTGTGTGTGTGTGTGTAGTGCTAAAGCATCTAACTCTCCTCATCGAGGAACTGGCAGCTCTGCCTGTCACTCCGCACTTCTGTGTGTACGTATGCTGCCCTGTGCAAAATGGATTTCTGAGTGTTAACCATCATGTTCTTCTTTTCCAAAGGGTCTTCTGTAGGATTTCATTTGCAGAGCACAGAGGGCAATATCTAGGGTAATTCCAGGGCTTAGTGGCTGTGATCTTTTGTCAACTCTCCTTGTGAGAGAAATTAAACTCGGTATGAGCACCCACAATCACAGCGAGTGCAATGCAATTCCCGGCCGATGGGTGGGAAATCATAAACCCGACAAGTATTTATGAGAGGGAAAAATGAGATGTCATAATATGACAAGAATATATTCATTAAATCTTTCAATTTCTCAGAAACAGAGAATTCCCACTTCAGTAAAAGGCTTTGAGCAGATTTATCAAGTCTGATATTCTTACTTAGAGATTTGACTCTCTATGCTAAAATGAGATATATTTAAAAGGAGGACCGCCTTGCTATAGGAGGAAAACTACTAAAATGGTGGAGTTAATAGAACACTAGCCACTGTTCTTTCGATGGAATACTCGATAATGCCCACAGTATGCACTGAAAAAATCTGAGCACAAACATGAGCACCAAAATAAATTATGCCTTTGAAAGAGTGTAAAGATCTACTAACTTATTTCATGGTTTCTCTAACAGTAGCCAAGACAGTTTTATAGCCCCTTATAATTGTCAAGCAATTTCATTTTATTTCAATACAATCAAACAATAACAGCTTGCATTTAAGGTATCTGCCAGATATAGAGCGTTCATAATTGCTGTGTGTCTGTAGACTGATTTTCTGCAGAATGTAGACCAAAGCGGTGCATGCTGGGAAGTGCACACACGGGGCTACGCCCGTCAATATCACACCGTATGATTTTGATCTCTGAGACCTGCACAGGTGTGTTAAGATCGAGACAGTTCTACTCATGCTAGGTGTTCAACAAATACTTTTAGGTTGTTTGTGTTGAGTTCAGAATTTCCTGTGGGTAACCCCCACGGCTGTTATATAAATTATCCACCTACATCCACATATGGCATATCCACAGTGGCAAACTGTGCAAACATTCAGAATATGAAAATAACAATTTGATCTAAATTTATTTTTTAAAAAAGAAAAATTGATCTGAATATAAAAAGGGAATTAAGTAGTCTTCGTAAACTATGCCAGTGCCGATCTGAGCACTAATACTGACCAATATCAGAGCTATACAGAGAATAGTAATATAGATTATAAATTACATGTATTTCATAATTAGCTTGTCTCACAGTGCAGTAAACATCAAGAGCTGAAACCAGTTACAATATTTAGCCTGCTAACACCACGTTGCCAGAAATAATAATTGTAACTGTCAGTATGTCTTTTAGATTTACTATCACATGACCATTAACAGTTTGTCTCAGTTCTCAAGCTTTTTTGGTTAACTATTACTTAGCCTTTGAGACCTTTCAACACGATTAATTGTTACGATTTGTAAGTGATGATAGAACAGGTCACTGATTTCCCGTTACCCAAAGCAGCCTTACTACAGAATAAATGTGCACATTTGCAAACTACCTGCTTTTGCGGTGCATAATAAGAGACTAAAAAGTCTATATTGTATTATATTAATATTATTAATGCTAGCTAGCAGGTTTTCTTTTGCACATGAGTAGGAAGTTTTAGGTTTTGCACATTACTCTGAATTAAGTTTTTCGAAGATTATATTTAAAAGACTTGCATTTTAAATGTCACTAAATTCAAAAAGCTCCTGTTCGCAAGTGGCACTGAATTCAATGCTATGTTAATAGGAACCTAATGACATAATTTCCTATCTACAATAACATTCTAGGGTGGACAATAGTCATGGAGACTTATGATCCAAGATTATGTGATCAAATAAAATAGTGAGAGAATGATAGGTAATTATGTTTTAGGAACTCTTCAAAGCACTTTGCATGTAGTAAATTATTTAATCCTCACAACAACATAATGAGGAAGGTACTAGTCTTTTCCCCATGTTACAGATGAAGAAATCAAAGCAAAGAGATAGTAAGTAACAAGCAGCAGATTCAAATCCTAGGGTGCATGCTTTGAACTGCTACACTCTACTGCTTCTTGTCCGTAAATGAAAGCTACGCCACTGCTATACGTCTAGGAGTATGAGGTTGCTCAAAATATTAGATTAGCCAAGAATGAGTTCCACGTTCAGATTATGTGTCTCAATCTAGGAAGACTTTTGAAAGGACAGGATCTAGGATATTATATAATAATATCAGTACTTAGGTACTTGGGTAATAGAAACATTTTATGAAAAGGGAGCTCTTCTAAGGGGAAACCAATAAAACAAAAGTAGAACAAAAATGTTAAATTGTTACATGTTAGCACCAGATGGAAGCGAAGCACAGAAGCATGGTTCTTTGAAGTACAAGGTGAGGATATTAAATTTGCTGCGGGAATGATGGGAAATTTTGTGTTAAGTAGGGTCATGATATGGTAGAAATGAGCAACAGCTATAGTTGATAGCAGCAGTCAGATTACACAGGGTGCTAGCAAATTTAACAGAATTTTTATAACTTTTTGATTCTTTCCTAATAACACTTGTCTTAAAACATAAACACACCGTAGAGCTGTACAAAAATATTTTCTTTATATTCTTATGCTATAGATCTTTTTTCTATTCTGAGATTTTTAAATTTATTTTTACTTTTTATACTTTTTGATTAAAAGCTAAAACATGAACGCACACACACGTTAGCCTAGGCCTACACAGGGTCAGGATCATCAATCAATATCACTGTCTTACACCTCCACATCTTGTCCCACAGGAAGGTCTTCAGGGGCAAGAACACGCACAGAGCTGTCATGTCCTACGATAACAATGCCTTGTTTCAGAATACCTCCCGAACGGCTCACCTGAGACTGTTTTCCAGTTAATTTTTATTTTTATAAGTAGAAGCAGTATACTCTAAAATAGCAATAAAAAGTATAGTAAATATATAAACCAGTAACACAGTCGTTTATTTTATTATCAAGTATTATGTACTGTACATACTGTGTGTGCTGTACTTTTATACGACTGGCCATGCAGTGGCTTTGTTTACACCAGTCGTCACAAACATGTGAGTAATGCTTTGCGCTATAGGATTATGACGGCCACGATGCCACTAGGTGATATAAACTTACCGGACCACTGTCACATATACAGTCTGGCCTTGATCTAAACTTTGTTATGTGGCCCACGACTGTAATCAATCCAGGAGGTATAATGTAGACGGAAAATGGAAATTCAATCCCTTTGCTATATGAATACATTCATTTATATATACGTATACACACATGCACATGTACACATATGTGTGTACATGAAGTGTGTAGAAAGAAGTATTGAGGTGAAAACTAGCTATCGTTTGGGCAGATGGCCATGGGACAAAGCCGTGGATTTACAAGATGAGAAAAATGGAATCGGGGCTGTCCACCTATGCTCTTACTCTGTATTCGATTCTAATTGTGTTAAGTATAAAAGACTTCTGGCATGAAGGGAGAGTGGTATACATTTTAAAATTCCAGGCCAGTAAATATTTCTCATGTATTAAAATCTATAGAATACACTGCATTACAGGAGCAGGTCACATTCTAAGGGGAAAGTACCTTTTCTGCAGTTGAATTTTCGTATCGCCCAAAACGCTCGTGATAACTAATTAGTGTCTACAACTTGCCATGTTCCTGCTAAGTGAACCTGGCACAGAAGCACCCGGCTAATCCTTTGGCAGCCTTGTGTGAAGTGCTTAGGAAGCCTGGTGTGTTCTTGCTCCAGCCTTAAAGCACTTGGGCCAACTCTGGCCACGGGCTATCGGCCCCTTATTGTGCAGCGGTGAATTTCTGGCACATA
Organism: Propithecus coquereli; assembly: GCF_000956105.1. Lineage (NCBI taxonomy): Eukaryota > Metazoa > Chordata > Mammalia > Primates > Indriidae > Propithecus > Propithecus coquereli. The sequence goes on along the minus strand of NW_012150396.1, from coordinate 3,411,045 downwards.
ATGAGTGGTGGGGGTTACTGAGCAAGGAACACAAAGTGACTCTGTGGGCTCTCTTTCAAGGCCTCCTCTTTAGACCTTCAGAAAAACTGTCCTCTGCCTTATAAATGCATGAACAAGGAGGCCATTCCAAACATGAAGTACTCAATTGTACCAAGTGTAAAAATGAGTAATGCTATCATTAGGGATAAGATATTCTCAGACAGGAGCCTGCTGGTTAAGAGTGGAATACTGGAAACAAATGGCCTGGTCTGAATCCTGGTTCTTCAACTTCCTAGCTGTGTGACTTTGGGCTAGTTATTTAACCTCTCTGACTCAGTTTCTTTATCTGGAAAATACACCTACCAGATAGGATTGTTGTGGGATTAGACTATGTTAATGTAGGTCGTGATGTAAGCAGAGCCTGTTACTTAATAAGTATTAAGTAAGTATCAACTAACAAAACTTTCCATGAGAACAAACAAGGAAACAAAAATCCTGTATAAATCTCATTTTTTAAAATTAAAAGTGTTATATTTGTTTCTCATTAATAGTTGAACTAGCAGAATTCAGATTTATTATTTCTAAAGAATGTAGACTTGATGTTCTGATGAAATTTTGAAAAACATTATTTAAAAATATAACTTTTCTCAGACATCTTCATGGGTCAAAAAGGAAAAAATAGAACGTTTCAGTTTTGGTGTTCTATTACACAATACGGTGGCCATGGCAAATACCACTGTGCTGTATATTTCAAGATAGCTAGAAGATTTTGAATGTTGTTACCGTGAAGAAACGACAAACATTCAAAGTGGTGGATACAGCAATTGCCCCATGCTGTCATTATACTGTGTATACCTGCATTGAAACATCACACTGTACCTCGGAAATATGTACAGCTATTGTGTTTCATTTATAAATGAAAAAAATAGAGTTCAAAAATATAACTTTCTAAAGCTTTGAAAATTTTGTCATGAAACATAAGAGTTGATCATTATTTTGAAGACAATAAAACGCTTAACATTTTACTCCGTGATTTTATGGATGATGAACCAAATGGGAAGTCCTTTGATCCACTTCTCTCCATGCCCAGAAACACCTGGGTGGCCTTCTCGTGGCCTCTGTTGGTAGAGTTGTGTGGCAGCCAACTGGGGTTGCATAGGATGTAGCAATTCTTAAATTTCACATTTTTAAGAGAGCAGGAGTGGCCCAGGTGGGGTCAGAGATGCTCCCCCAAAGGACAGGAGCAAATGTAGCTGCCTCTTTCCTAACTGGGTGAGAAAGAGCAGCGTAGCACTGTGGGGCTTGACACAGAAAGGCAGGGCCGAGTTCCAGGTCCAACTTTCCCACTGACTTGCTGTGCAACCCTGATCAAGTAACTTGGTCTCTCCTATCTCAGTTTCCTCATCGGTGAAATGGGGATGATAATAGCACTCACCTCAGAGGGATGTCGTGAGGATTAAAGGAGACAATGAAGGTACTGAACTTAGCATACCGCCTGGCTCAGACGTAAGCACTTAACGTGTTGGCTAATAAATATGACCTTTGCTCCTTGCTGCTGCGCTGGAAGTGTCTCTTATAAAAGGTTCATCTCTAAATAAAGGGAAAAATCACACTGAGTAAAGTTAGAAGAGACCATATTTCCTGAGACTAGTAGAAGTCATAGCTCTTGAATGTGTGACATTTGGCATTGTTGCACAGAAATCCTTTGATGAATAACAGATAAAACTGTGATAAATGATACATTAATATCTATAAACCCACCTTTATTAGGCTTGTCAGATAAAATATAAGACACCAGCTAAATACAAATTTTAGATAAAGAAATGACTAATTTTTTTTAGTACAAGCATATCCCAAATGTTGCATGAAATACAGTTATGCTAAAAACGATTCATTTTTATCTGAATTCGGTTTTCACTGAGTGTTTTGTATTTGCAAAATCTGAAAATCCTAACCTTTAAATATCACTCTTTTCTGATCTGACGTTTAGTTTTATACTTTTCCTAATAGATATTTTTTCTAACAATTGGTAATTTATCAACTTTTTCTGTCACAAGAAAGTTAAATTGTGTATAAAATATTACCCTGATTTAGAACTTTATGAGATGAGAAAAATTTCTGAGAGGCAAATTAAAAGGAACATTAAATAAATCCAAGGTTCAATTACATACACAGTAATAACACCTTTTCATCTTTCAGATAGACTGGGTGCTAATCTGATTATAGTAATACAAGCAGTCAGTAATGAACATAATGAGGAATAGGGAAAAATCTAGGAAAAACATTAGTCATTGCTATATATGATAGTTTTGGCTGGTTAGGAGCACAAACCCAAGAAAACATAAATTTTTCTAAGTTTCATATTTGTACTATTTTTTCCATTGATGTTATTCATATATCAATATTTATATCTAAGGCACATTTATAATATGCTTATTAACATTCTTATATCTAAGAATCTATTATGATTTTTATTTTTCAGATGGTGTCTGAAATTTACTTTAAACACAAGCAAATCTCAATGCAAAAACTAAGCCATTGAATTAGGCAGTTTTAGAATAATTGTGTTGAAACTAGTATGTTTTTGAAACATTGGAAACTAATATTCTTAAGCAGAAAATACGTATATACAAATACATATATACAAATATATGTCTTCATTTTTATGTGTAAAATATCCTTTGTGATAATGGAGTAGTATTAATAATATATGTTCCATTGAAAATAACAGATTAATCAGAAGTCCTGCTTCTGGATGGTTAAATCTTAAGCTTTTCTGAAACAAAAGTTTTGCACAGAAACTTATTGAAAATGGTTGAGCCATTAGGTGTTTAAAAAAATTATGATTTGTTGTAGCAATGCAACTGGTAATTTTAAAACTACGCACCATAATTATTTTAGATAGTTGTATGCAGATAGAATATAGATGAAAGAATTCTTGTCTAACTGTGGAAAATAAATTATATGATAACATCCCTTAGACTTAAATCTATTCAATTTTTTGGCTTGTAATGACATTAAAAGTACTGTGTTTTTAAAATTTTACTATTTTATGGTAATCCATTCCATTTGGATTTTTGCCTTTTTTAAAATTTCAAAGTCTAAATGGATCTTCTGGAATATTTAACTGGCTTTGTTTATCTTCTGAGGATAAAGGTTCTTTAGAGGACTATGCCGCCCAATTGCTCTGTTGCCCTTTTAATTTCCTTTCATTTTTTTCAGAACTTCTCTACTGCCCTTGGGTAACACAGTAATCAAATTAGGATAAAACCAAATAGCTCTCATATAAGGAAAAAGTAAAGTGCTTCTTTCACATGCCCGATAAATTGTTCTATTGGTTTCCCTGAATGTGTAAAATTATTTGATCTAAGGATGTTACCATTTTTTGATAGCCTTTTGTGACTGTTGCCATTATAAAACTTCAAACTCTGATAGAAACACTGGAATTCTCATATATATATTCCTGCCTTAAACTCTATGGGAAAGAAATGAGTAGCACTCAAAATATTTCAGCACTGTGTTTTTATATCCCAATATATCGTATACTTTTATTTTTGTAACAGGAAATAGTTAAGCATTTTTTGTAAGTCTCCTTGCAATTGTAATTCAATTCCCCATCAATTCACCTTTAACCCCCACTGTAGATAGTTCCTATAAAGGTCATGTTTTCACAACACACGTAAAAATTTTTGTAACCAATTAAGAAAACGTATAAGTTCAAAACTAATTGTACCTTTAAAAAATAACTTCAACATTAGAGGACATTTAAATATCAGGAAATTTAAAGCAGCTGTAATAAAGCAAATGCAATGTTAAACTATTACTTATAACATGTTCACTATGAAAGACAGAAAATATTTGCAAACAAAATATGTCTGTGAAAAGAATGGTACTATTATTGATGACTAGTTAAAATTTTAACTTGTCAGGGTAATAATCCTTTTTTAACGTAAGCAGATGACTAGCGATGTGGTGAGTTTCTTATTTGAAGAGTACGTGTGAGGAAATCGTCAGGCGGTGAGGAAGGGGGTGGGGGAAGATCTCGGTCATGCATGGGAGGATCCGGGTGGTTCTGAAACCAGGATTTCTGCCAAGCCTTTCGGCACACCTCACTTTCCACCGTAGAAAGTGGCAACTGCTTAAGAGCTGGCTCTTTATGATCTTATTGTGCAATGACTACGCGGCTGTAGAGGTGAGAAGGATCATATATTTCGATAGAATGGCTTGGTTCTGGCTGTGAGTAAAACAGTTGCCTTACAGGAAAACTATACCCAGGTTTTAATGCTTCCTCCTTACGTGAAATCACCAGAGCCTAAGCTTTGTAATAGCAGAGAGTAAGTCTGTTTTGTTTACTGCGGTAGCTGTGGTGCCTCAGAGCAGGGCCCGGAACAGAGGAGGTGCCCCATAAACATTTGCTGAATGAAGAAACGTAGACTTGATTGCACCAGACTGGAGGTGTGGAGAGTTTCACTTCATTTGGGAGCCCCTGGAATTGGCCACACCCAGCACAAGGAAGTCCAGGGGTCTGCCTCTGGCTTTTGACCCACAGGGGTTATTCCCCAGTTCCCTGGTGCTAGTGCTTTACTTTGCTGACATTCTTATCTACTGCCATGAGATGATGACAGATAAATCATACCCATTTGTGTAATTCTTTGCAGTTCGTAAGGTACAAACTGCCTGAGGGTGCATGTGGGCCTTTTTCTACCAATGTCCCCAAGTTTATCGTTGTCATTTCTGCCTGCTGCAGAAGGACGTTAAGCCCCTCCCCCAAACCTCACTTGGTTATTTCTCATCATCGTCAGAAACTGTATTATGTGAAACCTGGAACTATCTTCTTATGTTCTTCTGCTCTGGAAGCCCATCCCCAGGTCACAGATGGGCCCAGACTTGTCTACATCGTAGAGTAGGTTCTGGCTGGAATCACCATCGTGTTACTACACACCAACTCCCTGGGAACTTGTCAGCCTTCAGATGGTTATTCTGGCCCGACTGCTAACAATATCATATTTTTTATGTTTAGATATATTCAAATGTAGTTATTAGGTCATAGATATAAAAAAATAGAATTTAAATAATTATCTTCCTCCCTTCCTTCCCCTGCCTTCCTATCTTCCCCCCGTTATGGGAAGGAGAGAAGGAAAAAAAAAAAAAGGAGATTCCTGGTTAGAATCATAGAAGGAGGGATTAGGAAGAATTATAGAACTTTTTCACTAACTTGAAAATTCAAACGTTAGAAAAGGTAATCAGAACAAGTTACCCTTTGTTTTACCTCCAACAAATAGCAGAAATAAATTCCGAATTCTGATCATGCTTTGGATCTCAGTGATAACGTTATTTCCTCAGAAAGGCGTTTACAGATCCTCCAAAACAAGGTCATCATTTTAGCTTTTAGCTTTCATTTTACCTTTATAGGACTCATCTGCCCCAGTAAAATTAAATATTTAATTGACTCATATAAGGTTCAGTGCTAATCTGTTCTTAAGGGCAAATTTTTTTTTGTCTTATACACAACTCTAGCATCAGCCCTGAGTATAGCGCCTCACTTCTGGTAGACTGTTAGTAAACATTTATTGCATAGAGGGAAGAATGATCGAACAAACTGATAGGGGTGGTATCTGGCCTTCACAGGTTATAGGAGTGAGTGGGAATAGCGGTGATCTCTGGCATACCACATCAGAAGAAGGGGTCTATGTTCTGAGAGCTATGGGCTACATCAAGGTGTGATTCTGTATCATGGTAGAATGTCCCCTGATCCATTATGCATTTTTTTACCATCATATCAACCTGAAATGAGGCTTAAATCAATGTTTAAGTCTTTTATAGTTTCCTTGGATCAATAGTGGCAGCAGGGAAAAGGACGTCTTTCAGTTGGAAAGAGCCTCTATTAATGTGATTCTTTGCTTAATGTTTCTAAAAGACAATTTCAACAAGTTCTGCACCAATTGCTTGCTTGCGAGTGATTCGTAGAAAGAAGGCTCGCACCTTATCCTTCGTGATAACACCAAATAGCTCTCTAATACCCAGACTCTCACAGTTCTTGAAGAGCATAGTCCAGACTTTACAGCTGCACAATTTGAAGATCCTTTAAATAACTGCGTATGGTTTAAATATTATTTCTGGCATATTTGATGATTCACATCCCTGCTCTGAATCACCAATAGCTTCATTTGGCACAACTGTGGATTTTAAAAGCAGAACCCTCAAGAATCCGTAGGAACTATGAATTCCATCTAAGGGAATTTTAAATTCTCTGTTCTTTTTGTGGTGGAGATCAAATCTTTTTGAACTGAGTAAATACACATTCTAGAAAACAAGATTGAGCCTAATCCATGTCTAGGCTCTGGACGATTTAAATATGAGTAGATACGATTTCTGTTCTCAAGGTTATTACGTTCTGTACATTTCAACCTGAAATGTAGAAGTACCTTCTGCCATATTTCCTGTTATGCTCTTTGGTAGCTCTTTGTTGTCCTGCTACAACTCCTGATATTTAAGAAGCCATGAAACACTTGGCGCACTTGGCAGGAGACCTAAAATAATATTATGGACACTTAGAGTAAAACCTCAAGAACCAATTTGTCTAAGGTTTCCTAAAAGGTCAGAAAGAAATCTAGAAGGAGAATAAAGACATCTTTATTTGCATATCATCATTACAATTCATTGTACATGAAAGCATTTTTCATATTTCTTCCAATTTATCATGCTTCAGACACACATATGCACACTTTTTATTTTGCACATGTATAAGGACGATGCAGTGTCTTTGGATAGGGTCATAGAAAAGACATGAAACTACAATCGATCCATTTGGTTTCTTGTTTATTCTTAGTCTAATGAATGTTTTCACACTTACTCTAATTTCATCATCATTCTTTTCTATTTGAGGAAAGGAGTCACAGAGATTATAATTTAACTTTGATCCCACTTAGGCAAAACTATGTTTTCTTTCATGCCTCTCTTCTCCTCTGATGGGCACACAGAAAATGAGGGTTGTTCAAAGAACATACCATTGTCCTGGTAAAGTTATGGCACAACGAGAGTTTTCCAGAGTCACCAAAAGGAAGATGTTGCCGCAAGCACAGTAATACTGGGAACAGTAGCTCCGGAGTTATAGCTACCTCCTGTTTTGTTGTGTTGGATCAAGAGAGGGCATGATGTTGATTGTGTTTGTAAAAGAAGTTGCCTTTGCTTCTTCTGGGACTGTTCCAAGAGCAGGGAGAGAATGAAAGCACTAAAAGGAAGTGACAGTGACGACTACAGCCTCAGCTGGCACAACTTCAAAACATTTCAGAGGATAGTGTTCCAAAGAGAGATTGCAGTGTGGCTCTAGTAAGTGCTGTACAAATAGATTTAGTGCTCTTCTAAAGGAGGCACAATAAGTCAGAGGAATAGAAAATGAATAAAAACAACAAAACCAACAGCAAAAACCTCTTGTCAATAAGCTATTGCATGACACAACTAAACTACAGAATTATAAGCCAACAAAATCCTCCGAATGCGAAAAACTATCTCTAGAAGGCATCAGGGAGGCTGACGGATGGCTATTCAGCCTCCACTGGACACGTATCTCATGACTGGGGACTCCCAGTTTGATTCTTCAACTGTGTTTAATTGTTAAATAATTTTTCTTTTCATTGAAGAAAACATCCCTTTCTGCATTTTTTTTTTTTATATCACAGGCACTGTCAAGTTTTATTAAAGAAAAAATTTGCACAATTTACTTTTCACCAGTCTGCTCTGGCATGCTTCTAATGATATCAGAGTCACCTGGATCAATGATAGCCAGCGTGCATACTCCGCAGTATTTTCCACATGCTGTGCCCAGTTCAATATTATTGCCACTGTAGTGATGGACACCAGTTTTGGCTAACATGGCATAGTACTCTATTTCAGATTTCCTCAAAGCTGGGCAGTTGTTGGCGAGGATAACCAATTTCGCTTTGCCTTGTCTGATCATCTTCAGAGTCTGCTTGTACCCCAGCACATTCTTTACACTTTTCATAACGAGTTGGAGCCTTGAGTTGATCGACTCCAACGACTTTTTCGTCTTCTTTGTGGCCACCATCTTCCTGCCTTAGGTGCGGGACGGCCCCCAACCAAAACCAGCCGCCAAGATGGCCGGGGAGCGAGAAAGCTTTCTGCATTTTTTTATAGTTCCTAATTTTGTTCGTCGGGCCTACCATAACTCGCCTTTAACATTTTAAAAACAGCTGTCATCTCTGAGTCTTCTACTTATCAAGATAAATATTCTCAGACCCACGGTATCGCTATCTCTCTGAAAAGGTGGCTTCCAGAAAGCGAACAGATGTGGTTTTACAGTGTATGATAATCTCTCCTGAGTGGGGGTACTATGCCTTTATTATGTTAGTCGAAGTTTTCATGACTTAAATCTATTTTACTATTTTTGGATATAGTCGAGCTTAAAGCCGAATAATTTTCATAGTTTTCTTTCATGTCATCTATATATGAAACAAAAGTATAGCACAATAGGCTTGTAAATGGATGTTTTCAAACTAAATTCAGGCCATTCCACTTATCTCTGTTAAATTTCATTTTTCTCATTCCATTGAAGAAATTTTGAAACAATAAATCCACCATTTATTGAATCCCTTGTACATGCTAGATACTGTGCTTTAAGAATCACAAAATTTAACGCCAGGCTTACAAGCAAAGAGGTACAATAAAACATGTGACAAGTAGCACACGTGTATTCTGGTTGCCCAGTGAAAGGAGTCTCTGGATTTCTAAAAACAAGTTAATAACGATTCTTGAATTGAGTCCTACAGTAACAGTAGCAGTTTTTCAGGAGGACGAGAACGTGAGACTACTATACACAGATGCTCAACTAGTACAAGCGTACAGCAATAGGAAAGAGAAACAGCAGATAAAATAAACACTGAGAAGTATTCACTGGAGTTAGCAATTGCCTTGGTAACCTTAACAGTAGTTTCATTGGAGTGATGGCTGCAATAATCAGATTTCAACATTCAGACGAACGTTGATGGAAGTAAGGAAAATAGACAGTTCTTTGAAAAAGTTTGGTGATGGAATAGTTTGCACATGGGAGTGAAGGTCGGGATTTAAGATCGGAGAAACCTGAGTTTGCCTGTAAGCGGATGAAAGGGCATCAGTGGGGAAGGTGGAACCTATATTGTCAGAAGATACACCTGATGGAGCAAGTATCCGTTAGTTTTTTTCTACTTAATGAGCCACCCCGAAACTCTGTGGCTTAAAGGAACACACGTTTATTATTTCTCGCAAACGTTTAGGTTGGCCGGGCAGTTCTTTTGGTCTCAGCTTGCTGAGATGATCTCTGGGGTCAGCCGGTGGCTTTCCTGGGTTGAGTGGCGTAGGAAGGCCTGCCGGGGCTGGCGGTTGGCCCACTATCAGCCGAAGCGATGACCAGGCCATGTGTCTTTCATTGTTCCACAAGGCTGGCTGGGATTCTTCACGTGGACATGGCGCCAGGGTTCCCAAGAGCAGTAGGAAGGCAGACTTCAGTGCACAAGCTCTTTACACAACTCTGTTTCATCACATTTCCTGTTATCTCATTGGCCGGGCCGTGTCACATGGCCAAGCCCAGCATCACTACGAAAGGGTGTGGATATTGGGAAGCATGGATCACTGGAGATGGTTGCTGCCTCCATTCGTCATAGCAGAGGTGAAATGCAGGTCTTATGAGAAGGGAGCGGGGTTGATCAGAGACATGACAAAAATGATTGCTACTAAATATTGAAAGTCCTTCTTAAGATTTCAAAACTCAGAGTTGTAGTGGCATCCATCTGAAAGTCGTTTTCATTTTTTTTCCAGCTGGGCTCAATAACTTGATTATGGAAACGCAGAGGTATAAGGTCGAAGAGATCCTAGGTCGGGATTTTACAAGATAGGTGAGCACTGTTGATGCCGGACGCTATGTGATCTGGGGATGGTGTGAAACAGAACCAGGAGGGGGAGGCCACACGTTGAATGTAAAGTTAAGAGTGTTTTGGTCCTGATAAGTTCAAAGTGCAAGTGTGGGACACAGGAAATTGGAGAGAGAAGTTTGTGGTCCGAGTGGGCTGTGGAAGCTCGCGCTCCCAAGACGCAGCCCTGCCGGACCGGCCGCAGAGTGCACGGTTCTGAAATGAGGTGCCGGCCAGGGTCATCAGGGAGGAACGTGATGGAACAGAAGGGTTTATGGTTTATGTAACGTCCATGCGGATATTGGGTTTTCTAAGGACTAGGCTAATGGCGAGAGTTGAAATTAAAAGGAAGACGAAGAACCACTGGTCACAAAATATATCTCCCTTTTCTAGGAAATGTTTTTCAGACTCTCCTCCTCTTACTGGAGAAGATGGAGGCAAAATGGGCCTTGGGTAAGTCTTTTGTCCCTCTGTTTTCTGTAAATATTAAATGCCTTTCACAGACAGTTGCCATCTCATTTCCTTCTGAGAGGTTTCCCTTGTATCAGAGCTTTAAAGATCCCATTGAGGACTGGAGTTCCCTCTAAGCCTCCGTGCATTCAGGTCTGAGACCCGTCACACTCTTCCAGCAGATGGAAGTTCCTCCCCTCCCCATTTATCTTTGCTTCAGTGCTTACTTTCAGCTTTTACATATGCCCTTTTGAAATCCGAGCTCATCTGAGAACTCTCTGGTAGCTTGACTGATTTCTCTAAATGTCTTTCCATTTTCTTCCACACTTGGGCCATTCTTGGGGCCACATTCCCTTCTAGGATCTTTGTTCCTGGGCTGCAAACTACTTTTTATAACAAACTTATTTTCAAGTCTGGGTTGACCTTTATAAGCTTTCCACTAAAAAAGTAAACGGTGGTTCATCATCGTGCTTTTTATGCTGATGCGCACTGAGAAGCTGGGAAGATTTCCTTCTCCTGTAGACCCCACCGATCTACACCTGGCACTCTAATACGCATGTGTTGTAGATTACACCCGATGAAAGCTCCTGCGCTGTCAGCCCAGCCCATGCTCTGCCATGTCAACCTGTTGGCAAATTATAGCTGTTTCTGCCGCCAAATTAGTCAGCTGCAATGGAAACATCCATCTGAGATGTGTGCTTTCTGCTTTAAGAATCAAAATCAGGGAGGCGACATGGTTGTTACATATGTGCATTTAAGTTTTAGACAGAAGAGTCACTGCAAGGAGACACAGGGAGAGGAAAAGGATGGGAGAGAGATTTTCCACTTTATTAAAATGTAAGAACTGTTATGTTTTAAAACAAAAACAAATCGAAGCGACTACTGGAGTCTTCTTAAAGGGAAAAATCATATCTTCTTTAAATGTAAAAAGGTGATTTCTCTCTTCAAATAGTGATAGTTTGTCTTGATAGATTCCCATTGATTTTTGACACAGATTTAATTCAATTAGACATTTTTATAGCTATTTACTTATGAGAACTGTGTAAGGGACCACTGTGCTTGGTAAATAAGACATTACTTATAAAGCCTAAGTAGCATGTTAGAGTCAGATACTGTAGAGAACCTTTCTCTGCTTTTTTTATTTTCTAGCTCTGTGTTTGGTGCTGTGTTAAATATTATTATTCTTTTCTTGCATTTCTCCATGAATATCTATTTGAGTTTTGAGTCCGAACATGCCCAGATTTTTAATGAAAAGAAAAATATTTTGGAGGAGTAGTCAACTGTTTACCGCTTCAGTAAATCCAGGCAAATCACACTAATGCTTTTTAACACTATGGGTTTAAAAATGGGAATAGAGGAGTGAATTTGAGCGATGGAAAGAGATTTCTAAACACTCTCTTGCTGAAAAAATTTGTTAATTTAAGCCCTATTTACTTCATAAAATCAATGAACAATCTAATATCTATTTTTTAAAAGGCAGAATCATGACTCATAAGATGAACACACATCAAAAATTTTATTTCACTCATTAATTAATGAGAGAGGCAGTGAAATATGCAGCAAGATCAAAAGAGAAATCACAGTTCACAAATTTATTAGATTAAGAATGCTGAAATGGATTCCAAACAGACGCAAAACTGGCAAAACTGGTCAATATCCACAAGGTAATAACCAATTGCATTCCACAGACACAATTTACCTTTCTATGGGCAAAAATTATTTGTATTACTATCAGATTTCTACAAGTTTTCTACAAGTTGACTTCTGTCTTTACAGTTGTAAAACAGCCTACTCAAAGACTGAAGTTGTATAAAATTGTGCACACTCCTAAAATTGTGCATACAAAGGTGTATAACCCTGAAGTATGAGATTCTATTATTCCATTGAAAGGATGTCCTGTAGGCTCTTCTGTTTATTTGAAAATTTTCCGTGGCGTTGTTTCCTATCCTAGATACAGGGAAAAACAAATATTAATAATTAATTTTGAAGACTGAAGAAGTCAAGCAATCACAGTGATGCTGGTTGGTCGGAGGTTGCATGAACATTCAGTTATCCCTTGTTCAATTCTTTACTTTTTATTACTCCATCATATATATGTATATTTCCCTGGTTCTACCTCTACCTCTGTCAACAACAAATTAAACACAATAATCTATGATCTGAAGCCAGGCACTAATAGTGAGATCAAATGAAATGACCAAGAAAAAAAGTCTCTGCAGATAAATCAGGGGGAAAAAAAAAAAAAAAGAAAAAGCAAATAGAAAGATAATTTGAAAGGATATGCATGCATATATTCTTTTATTCAGTAAACATTTATGAATTGAGCACCATGCTATATGCTGTGATCAAAGATAAAAGACAAGCCTTGACCTTCAGGATTTCTTAGACTTGTAAAGGAGTAAAATAAATTAACCAATAGTAACAAAAAAATATAGAACTATCTGAAACTTTCTTGTGATTATGAAGATAGTTACTTTGTTATTATGCATATTAGTATATCCAATGTCAAATAGTTTAGAATTTTGTTTTTATTGCTTTATCTTATATTGAAAGGTTTAGGGCAACACCATAATTTTAATTAATACATTAATGAGTAACAAAGGCAAAAATAATTATGTGAATGGCATGTATGATTGAAAATTTTTAAATAATGTTTAACTTGTGAAAGGTATTAAATTAATTTCTATAATTATTAAGTAGCATAGATATTCTTATTAGAATAGAAAACCTGGGATTATTCTGATCTTGGAAATGAAGGATGAGGATGGAGTTTTATTCATTGCTCATCTCTGGTACCTTAGAATCTGGCACATAGTATTTATATCCCTATTTAATCAACTATGGATCAGACACAGTTGTTTGTCTGCCTTCTTCCTTATCCAAGCATTTGACTTTGCTCAGGCATCAGGGCACAGTAAATTCAGAAAAGGTGTGCCCAGCCCCATGAGGTGGATGATGGGTGGTCTAAACTATTGCGATAATCCCATTCCTTTCTTGTGGTGGGTGGTCCAATGGTGACCAAGCTGTTGCTTTTTGGATGAGGAGATGCAAGAGAAAATACGCAGAAGGCTTCTGGGAAAAATTTTTTAGCCTGATTAAAAGACATGAGAGCAGACTTCTTTCTTTCCTCGTTGAACACTTTGTGCAAGTTCGTGTTGTCGAAGCTGTGGAAGCCATATTGTGATCACAAGGAGACAGCCCCTAGAATGTCAGAGAAAGTGACCCAGCGCTCTCCCACTGTTGAGTTTCTTCTTATTAGGGATAATAACCTCTATTATTTAAACCATTTTTAAAATTTTGTGGCTGAAATAATGTAATCTAAATTTGATATAATTTTGGATTTAATTATGATTTAAAACAATTCTCATGGAAATCTTTTTCTTATTTGATAGTACATGGCATTAAGATTCTAAAGTGGATTCTAAGCCTCTGGTTTCTGGGGTCAATAAACTAAACTGTCTTGTTAGTAAACTGGGAAGAATAATATTTTACAGTGAAGTTTCATAAACATAATATGAATATATTGTTCAAATAAAAAGAACATAGAGCTTATGGATAATGATGCCACATTTGTTACCTAGAGTACCATATTTGTTCCTTCTTTTTCCTGAGGTAAAATGGATGATTCAACATTTCGTCACCAGTGTTTACTGACTTTCTTTGCACAGGGCTCTGTAGTGAGCACTGACGATACGCAGGGGTAGAGATATTCGTGTTCATATATCCACTCATTTAATCCTTACAATGACGCCATGTGGCAGTTACTAATGTATTACACAAAAGAGAAAGTTGAGGTTCAGAGAATGTTAAGGAACGTGCCCAGGACTAAACAGCTGAAAAGAGCCGAGTCAGAATTCAAGCTTGGGTAGTCAGGCGCCATGTTTGTGCTTTTATCCAGCACGGTACTTTGCCTTTCACGAGAGTTTGACTGTCCGGGGATATTTTACTGCTTTCCCAACCCCCATGTTGTCTGTCATCCATCAATATCACCCTCGTTGACATTATTCTTGCCAAATCCACTCAAGTTGTTTTTTTTAAGTTGCCCTTCTCCTTTATACAACATGGATTAAACTCTTCCCGTCCCACCTTCTCTAATGATATATTTTCCTGGACCTTTTCCCATTTCATACAATGTTGTGCACTTTTTCCCTTTAACTTTAATGTAAAAGTTATCCGTAATGGATGCATCAGCTTTCTGAACTGGGTGGAAGGTTGAAGACTAAGGGGGGTTGTTTTCTGCTTCTGTGTAATCAGACTGCTCAGTCTGGTGTCCTCTTCCGCCGTCTTGACCAGGTCCGCTGAGCACTGCCGAGGAAGCTCAGCCTCCACGAAGGCCACCCCAGCCCACGACTACAGTGGGCAGTGGGAGAAGTGGAGGTGGCCCTTTGGTTGCCTTTGGCTCTGGCTGGTTGAGGCTCAGCTGTCCCAGGCTGGGCCGGATGTGCTGACGGCTTAGGAAATTGATACACTAGCACACCTGTAATCCATTCGCAGCCCACATCCATTGGAAAGCTCTGCCACAGACAATGAAAGACTCTCAAAGTTTACAAAGTGGATTTGAGAGAGATTAACCTGACAGCAGCACCTACGTGGGCAGAGTGGGGAAGGGAGATAAAATAAGTGATTACAAAAGTCCAGGTGTGAAGTAATACCTACCTGGAATGACATGGTATAGTAAAAAAAAATGATATCCTAGTGTTGAACCCGGGTGGTTGGGACAATGCCGGTCCCACTCAGAGAGCAAGGAAGAGAGAATCCGGAGGGAGAATGGTTTCTGTGAAGAAAGATGAGAAGCGGGGCTGCACGTGTTAAGTTCAAGGTGATGGAGGGCAGCCACGTGGAGATGGAAGGTAGAGACGTGAGAATGCAGTTCGGCCAGGGGCTCAGGATTGGAGGTACCAGCTTGAGAGTCATATGAGAGGCGATAGTTGAAGTAATCAGAATAGACGACGTTTCTGAATAAGAATATGTAACAGGAACAAAAGGTAGCACTAAATTTTAGGGCAGTGGTTTTCAAAGTCTGGTTCCCAGACTGGTGGCATCAGCATTAACTGACAAAAACTTGTTAGAAACATAAATTATCAGGCCCAGCCCAGACCCGCCGAATCGGAAACTTTGGAATTGGGCCTGGCAAAATTTTTTTTTTTTTTTTTTTAAATGAGCCTTCCTGGGTATTTGGATGCACAGTCCAGATTGAGAACCACTGTCTCAGGGTTATATTGATATTCCAAAGGCAGATCAGGTAAATAGAGGCAACAAGAGAGATCAACACGGAGCAGCCAGAGGGCGGAGGGTGAATTACAAGTGGGATGATTAATAAGGACAAGTGAGTTTCAAGAAGGCAAGTGACGATGAAGGGTGATGAAGGGTGCCTGCCTGACCAGGAGTGGAAAGAATGGTTGGTTGACATTTGGGAAAAGAGCAGAATCGCAGGCTGGTTGTGTATGAACACTCGATTTTATGGAGATTAAACAGTGAGTGGTAAGTGACAGACCAGATGTATTGCTATAAACCATTTTTACACTAATAAAGATGTTAAATAGAGTAACTGCATAGAGGGAAAACATGTTTTAAGGGAATAGTTTTTTCCTTGCGATATAGGAGAGACTTAAGCTCATGTCTGTCCCTTTGAGCAGAAGGGAGGGGTCAGAGGAGGGGGACAGGGTTCCAGTTTAAGCACAATCCTGCTTTATTCACTCTTTCTATAATCTCTTACTGGTAAATTTTTATTTCTAGACATCTATTTCTATGTTCATATTTGTTGTCTACTAATGATGCCGATTTCGGGATGTTGATTGAGCATGATGCAGAGACTGACTTCTCCAGGACAAGAATTATCTAGAAATCAGAATAGCTGAGGGGACTATCTTACTGGGATCATTTGATGAATTTAATGTTTTTAGTAACATTTTCTGAAAAACCACTATCCTGGGCACGTCATGCCTAGAAAATTAAAAAGTGACCTTCAGGATTGATACTTACCTAACTGGAGTAGCATAAACCCTAGAAAACATCTTTAATTTTATTTTAAGGGTAAGGGGGTTCAGGAGTAATTTAAACAAACTCTTGAAACAATAATCTGTTTTATAAAACTTTTACTTTCTTTATCCTCTTATAGTCCTATAGAAGTATCCAAATCTGTATTTACATACATATTTTTTTTACTATAAACTTTAGCATTATACAGTACTTCTTTCAAAAGTTCTTCATGTTTTTTTAAATGAAAACATCAGTGTAGATGAGGTAATATTCTGTTTTTACTCCTATCTTTTGTTCTTCGTAATCTGTTAATGCTATGATGTTTATATAACCTTTTATTCTTTGAAGTTATTTTCGGTAATTTAATTTAGTTCTCAGATGTGTGATCCTTGGTGAGTTATCCAGCATCTTTGTACATCAATACTCTCACCAGAAAAATGGGTTTATAATATGAACCCACTTCAAAGCTTTTTGGAGATAATAGTAAAAATAACATTTTAAAAATATAATGACAATTATAACTCAACTAGATAATTTCCTAAATAACCAGCACATAAAAATAACACCTTTCGTCTAGATTTACCATGGGGAATATTGTGATTAAATGGAGCAATATGCTCTATTTAATTCGAATTGGAATTTAACTCCTTGTATTAAAATATCAGCAGTTCTCTGTCATTCACAGGATAGCTTATTTACACAGACACACTGTGAGTCAAATCGTTTCCCTCCAATAAATATATATGACAGAAGACATTCTGTCTTTCAATAGCATTATGAAGCACACACACACAACATTTGAATTAATCTGAGCTAACAGGAACAAAATTTGTGGTCTGCAACTATTTATAAGAATGACAGTGAAGACTGGAGCACATTGGAGATGATTTTTCGACAGAATTCCTGTATTCTCAGAAAAGTCATTAAACGCAATGGTCCGGGAAGTATGAGTGATTCTTGGAATTCACTCCTTGGAATCTTCTAATCTTCTGGGTTAGATCAGTGGACAAGATTAGATACTTGTAGTGTTTTTCTACTGAATGTTGGAAACTGAGACCAGTAGACATGTCTCCTTTTTAATTGTTTAACAAGAGAGAAAGCAAGAGTGTGTGTGTGTGTGTCTGTGTGTGTGTGTGTGTATGTACATGGGCGCACACATGTTGTTTGAGGAAGAGAGGGCAAAACAAGGATTTATGACAGTGTTGGCCTGTTCTGTTGATTCTAATCCAGGTAGAACTTGTGATTTCTATTTGTGTTTGATTAAATATGTGATGTGATGTCATGTGAGGACATCAAACAGTTCATACTCTGGTCTATCTGAATTTGGATTATTTTGTTTATGAGGGATTTTCCATGGCATTCTTGTTTAAAGCACAGCTTTCTCTAGAATGCATTGATAAAGATGTTTCTGTTCTGTGTAGATTCAGAATTTTTTTCCTTTCAATAGATCTTAGAGATCCTTTCAAATATTTTATTTTATAGATGATTACACTGAAGCATTAAAATATTTATAACCCTGTGTCTTCAGCCAGTTCCAGCTGCTGTAATGGAGTGTCACAGAATGGTGGCTTATACACAATGGAAATTGAGTTCCCACGGTTCCGGAGGCTGGAAATCAGGGTGCCCACATGATCAGGTTCTAGCGAGGGTCCCTCTTCTGGGCTGCAGACTGCCAACTGCTCATTGTATCATTACATGACCATGAGAGAAAACTCATCTCTCTCACGTGTCTTCTTATAAGGGCACAAATCCCATTTGCGAAGGCCCCACCCTCACTACGTACTCATCTCCTGAAGGCTTCATCTAACACCATGAAACTGGGGGTTGGGATTTCAACATACCAACTTCAGGGGACAAAAACATTCAGACCACAACAGCTGTTTCCCCCATCACCTCCACCCCCCATTTTTTAAAAATAATTTATTTTTTGCAAAATCCAGTTTGGCTGTGTATAGAGGACAGCAGAATTTCATTTTGTCCTCTTTACTCTGCCTGGTCTTAAATATTAGGCACAATTAACTCTTCCCTCAGATTAAAAGAAACAAACATAAATATGCTCCATGTGCTGCTTTTTCTTATATGTTTTAACCTCATCACTCTGGCCATGTCTGTAGAGAATGGGTCATTCATCATTTGCAGTCCTATTTATGATAGATGTCTGATCTTTCTACTCAGTGTTTATTAAAGAATTATTTATCTTGTCATCTCAGTGCTACGAGAAGCATAGAACTATTAGTCCTCAATCTTCTTTCTAATCTTTATTTTGTATTCTGTTATAATAAATTTATTTCTTCTGTGATTTATAATTTCTTGTAATGCAGAAGATAAAATGCTTGGCATATTTTCAATTGTTTCTTTTTAGTAGGCATGTTTTACCATAACTTAATTCAGGTAAACTTGGCCTTGAGTTTGGTCCTACATAGATGCTTTAGATCGAGCTGGCCTATACTCATGACGTTGTCACAAAAATAATATCGATCTACTTTTTACGGCCCCTGATGGATTTTTGGGTACAACCTTACAATTGTCCAGGAAATTCTTGGGGAGGATGACTTGAGACATAATCGTTTTAATTATTTTTATATAAATTGCATTTCCTCTTGCTGGGAGAAAGTGGCATGGTGAAAATTTCATAAAGTAGGGGAGAAAGAGCTGGTATGGAATCACATTTGTAAGTGGCAGCAATAAAAACAAGGCAATTCAGTTCTTTTTTACTGTGAAATATGTCATACATGGAAAAGATTATATATAGTGTTTATCTACATTTGAAAATATAGAACGCCCCATGAATTTGCCTACAATCCTCGCATGTGGCTGTGTTAATATCCTTTCTGTTTCAGTGTGGGATGCCTGATTCATTTCCTCAAGTCAATTTTTGGCTCTACTCTGGCTTCCAAAAGTACCTTAGCATCTCTGTCGATTTCTCTCTCCTACTTTCCCACCCTCAGGGATTCTAATTATTTTGTCTGGTTAAAGCTCAGGCATCAGAATGTGAAAAAACTCCCCCAGTGTTTCTGATGTGCAGAGGTTTTTGAGAGTCGCACTGGAGTCTGGCATGTCTTGCTTTTTCCTGCTTCCGTTTCTTCGCCTGCGCTAATTCCTCCGCCAGCTCCTCAATCTCCTGTCCTCCCTCGCCAGGCTCACGCATCTGCATCCATCCATCGGGAGCCCCACTGATGCCTCTCTTCTTCCTTACTGGCTTCCCGGGCTTTTTAAAGGAGTATTGAGCATTCCTCACTTTGTGTTTTTTTTCCCTTCGAGTCTCCCTTAAATCCCTTTTCACACCATTTTGCATTTATTTGCTATGTGTCATTATTTCCTATGCAGGGACCATGCCAGTCAGTGTCGTGTTATCAGACGGTGTCGCAGAGCCCGGCGCATGGTTCATGTTCGTTACCTGTTTGCAGAGCGATTTGTAGATCAATGACATCTCTTCCTAAAATATCCTGCTTCTTTTCATCGTACAAGGAAAAGGGTTTGTGTTTCTAGTTAATTAGTGCTAATGAAATTACTTCCTTCGAATGGATTTTGAATTTGTATTCTTTGCAAAACAATAATAATGTTCTTCTGAGCAGTCCTTAGTAAGCAATCTTTTCAGTAACCTCAGGTTGGCATCATTTATAAGAGGTGGCAAAAAGGTGTGTCTGGTTTTAGTTCGTGTTTCTGAACCGTACTTTCTGTTTCACTCTTCTCTGTCGTTTATTGCTGCTTTCTCAAGACCGTAGTGAGTGGGGGAGGGCACCAGGCCTGGAGTCACACAGACAGCTGCTGGGGTCCCTCTATGCCACTTATGCAGCTCTGTGAACTTTGGCAAGTTTTTTAACTTCTCTGACTCTTGGGATAGTCTTCTAAAATTGAAAATCATGGTATCATATCATGTGATACGAAGAGTAAATGAAACAATACTTATAAGGCACTTAAAATCTCTAAGTACTAGCTATTATTTAGCTATCTAGTAGAGGTGCAAACACTTTTGTAACAAAATAGCTTCAGCACTATGTAAATAAGATATTTATTTTGAATAAAATGGTGATTATTAACTGCATGTACATATAGGTCCGTAATTTTTATATTTTGTGGGTATCAATAATGTAACATGTAACTGCTTCTCAATTCTCCCTTCCCCCTTTTTTTTTGATTTAGTCTTCATGACCATGGGACTATTTTGCAATGGTAAACATAAAGGCATCTAATACTTAGAAGCACTGTTAATACCTAGGAGTATTGATAATTATTGATAATAATATTTGAAAGCCCTAGTATACAGCACTGGTATTTCTTTGCTTTGAGGACAATGAAAATAAAGTATCCAAAGAGACATAAGTCAGAGGATTTGCACAATATATAGAATCTTTGTCCCTAATGCCATCAGGGGAAAAAAGACTCACTCCAGTAAGTCGGCATTTGTGTCAAAACCAGCTTATGTTCTTTGGGAAACTTGAGCTAACACATTTTTGCTTGTATTTCCTTTTTATACCAAACTTGGTGTTTTATTCATTCCACCTTTCAAATTGATCCCTAGTTAACTGATGTAAGAAAAAAGGAGTAAAAATTAGTTTTATGTGTCATTAGCCTGTAAGAGCTGTCTAGCAAGAAACTTAGGAAACTCCCTCCTCTAGTTCATTAATAATATGGTATATAAATGGGAACATTCAAACATTATTTCTTTTACTTTGTAATTGACGTATGTCTTATTATTATTTTTTTCCTTTCAAACACAGGCCAATGCTCGTATCAACAGGATTTCAAAATCTAGTCAAATCTGAGCAACTTCATAATTATACAGCACTTAAAAGATAACGATGCTTCCTGTGGAAGCACCCTGAGTTCAAGTCCTGCCAAGGAGCACACAAAGGCAACTCTGGGTGCACTGCCCAGTTTTAAAATATGAATTGCTAAAAAAAAGAGATGCCGAAGTTTAAAATAACAGCATACAGATTTCTTTATAG
The DNA here is from genome assembly GCF_000956105.1 of Propithecus coquereli. Classification (NCBI taxonomy): domain Eukaryota; kingdom Metazoa; phylum Chordata; class Mammalia; order Primates; family Indriidae; genus Propithecus; species Propithecus coquereli. Next base: position 3,389,786 of record NW_012150396.1, on the reverse strand, counting down.
AATTTAAAGAATGGAAAACACTTGCAAAAATATCAGCAGGCAGAGGCAGGAAGAACAAACGGTAACCAAATTGGTTCCTGTGACAAACCATAACATTTACTTTAAACCATCAGCGTGCTACTCAGTAAAAGGCAGGCTACCACTCTTTTAATAGATCCCAGGCCTTGTTAAACTCACTGGTCTGCAAGAATTACCCAGGTCAAGAGCAGGTCAAAAAGTGAAAACCCATGTGAAAGTAAACTTTGAAATATCTGCTTTTGAAGAGACTCAGCCGACTGTCTCCTCCGTAGTAAATACACTTCCTTTTTGTGTACGATATTGTTCAATATACTGTACTTAAAATATACACAGGTAACATAAACGGCACTGTGCTATTTTATATCCTCTCTATGAAGTGCAACTCCAACCTCTTCTGTAGTTTGTGAATCTTTCTTAACTTATTTACTTCCTAAAACCTTAAAAAAAAATCCACTAAACTTACTGAAGAAAGAAAAAAGTTGTGAGTCTGCTTGGAGTAGTTGCCTGTGTTTTGTTTTAAAATATCTATGCTCTATTTAAAACTCGAGCTTTGATTCCCTCATAGGCAGAATAAAGAAGTGGGAGGGTGACTCACTGAGGAATTTATTTGCCTGGTAAACTGGGTATTAATCTGGCCTACGATACACTTGCTCCAGATTTTGTTCAAGTGTAAGGTCATACTGCGAAGCTGTTTTTCATTTTGTTTTATATGTGTTAATATAATGCCTTATGAATTACCCTAGAGTTTTGTTCTGACAGCTAAAAAGCATAATCGTTTTTCCTTTCAAGGGGGTTGAAAGCAAAGCAATTGACTCTATATTTGAAATGATTTATCTAAGATCCTTTCTCTCACATCTTGCCTTGATGTTTATAGAGAATATTCTTTGAGTTTTACTGGTAGCATTGTATTTATCAAGCTCTTTGCCTGCTTCTCAAAATCGAGTCCATCTTAGGGGTATGATTTTTTAGAGTTTATTGGGAAAACTGCCTGCAGAGTTAATGGGCACCATACTATGATTTTGATAAGAAAGAAATAGTCTCTTGAGACTTAAATCAGAAGTCTACTGGTAGGGAAAAAAATTAGATCCCTCTGCTGTCTTCTAGAAAATGCATTTTCCATGCATTTGACTATAGGATGAAGTGTCTGCATATTATGCCTATCAATGAACAGTATAATTGTAAAAGACACAGTGTCAGTCTCTGTATGAAGATAATGAAAGATCATGTATTTTCCCTAAAGGTATGTAAAAATTACTACTGTGCAAGGATATATAAGATGGGTACCAAATTATGATGATGATAGTGGTGGTAGCAAGAGGTGGTTTTAATGCTAATGCTAACAGTGAACAGTCATGGAGCTCTTACCCCTTGCCTGGAATGTCTTGAGTACTTTATATGTATTGATGGATTTAATCCAGGTACTATTGTCCTCATGGGCCACTGAGAGATTAGGTAACTTGCTCAAAGTCAGAGAGCTAGAAAGTTCAACAACTGGGTTCAAACCCAGTCATCTGGCTCCAAAGCCTGTGCTTTTAAATATGGTACTAAGTGATAGAAGACTTGAGAACTTTTAGATTTCAGAGGGAGAAGAAATCATTTCCAACTAGGGTTACTAAAGAAAGCTTCATGCAGAGGGTGGGCTTTACTCGATTGTGGAGGCTGAATAGCTAGATTGTAGCGGTGGGTGAGTGCAGTTTGTGGCTGCCTCTGTCCCCATGGTACCCCAGGCGCTGAGCATGGGCCTGGTGCACAGCTGCACAGCAGTGATTACATATGGTCCGGGTGGCTAGACAGGGTGTCATCATATGCATCCACATCGATGGGGCAATACATTTTAATATTGCACTTGACACTGTATTTAGCCGAACATAATCTTTTTAAAAGCCTCCATAAAGTTTAAACACACATATGTATGCCCTGCTCAAACTTTCCTCTTTAGTGAAACCTTTTTCAAAAAACCTATATAACTCCATTCACTTTTCTGTCTGCTCAGGGTAATTCTAATAACCACAAAGACCTGGTTTATATTCGTTTATGTGTCCCAGCTCTTTAATGTTCGCTTGCTCTCTTCTTCCTATTCTGTACTCTTCTCGGCCAAAGTCACGGGATGATAATAAATTTTATTTCAAATTTTGGCTCCTTTGTGCTTTTGATCGCAGTAATCCAGCTAACTGCTCACACCAGAGGTGAATGAATGGTGTAAGAGGGGAGGAAGCAGCGAAGGGCATGCAGAGATGCTGTGTAGTGTCGTCAAATAACGCCACACGCAGTGTTTAGCGATCAACAGGGTTTTTGTGGATCTTCCAAACCCTTGCCCTCAAGGACCTTATAGCCTTGTAAGACATAGCAAAGAAATAGGTGAAAACATTATTTGGTATATTTAAAGAATAATAATTTTGGAGTAAAACACTAAATCTCAGCTCTGTTGCCTCTGGTCTAATGACAAGAGGGAAATTAGTTAAACTCTTGTAGCCTCAAGTTACTCATCCTTGTTCTTCATAGAATTTTCATGAGAATTACATTATATACATTTATAAATACATAAAGTGTAAAGTAGGTACTATTGTCCTCATGGGCCATACATATAATTTAATATAAAATTATACTAATTATATTGATATATAAATTAATACAACTTAATATGTAAATTATATATAAATTATATATAATTCGACATATAGATGCTTAGCTTAGTGTCTTTTACATAGAAAGAATTCAATAAACGATGGTGACTATAATAGTAATTGTTATTGTTGCTTTCAGTTGTGGAAGGAATACAGAGGGGTTTATGAATTATGCTGGTTGGAGCCTTCAGGAAACTTTCAAGAAAAAGGTGAACCTTAGAGATTAAGTTAGGAAGAAAGGAGGGGAAGCATTTCAACAAGAGAAAGAGCATGGCCAAAGACAGAGGGAGGGAAAAAAATTGCCTTCTATGAAGCTATGTGAGAAGCTGCCCGGCTTGGTGGCAGTAGGGGCGTTGGACGGATGGAGACAGGCACACAGACGACAAGCAGCGCTGGTGTGCTCCCGTGACGTGGGCCCACGCGAGGACAGACTCGCATTTCTTTCTGAGCACAAATGGCCAATTAATGGCTCCTAAAGGGGGGATGGGACATGACGAAAGTGGCATTTTAGGAAGATTTAATCTGGCTGCGTGTGGGTAGCCTGGAAGAGGAAGGGGCTCTAGGTAGGAGGCCAACCGTAAGATGATTCGATGCCCGTCACCGAGTGAGCGTGGAAGCCGTAGGAATGCACGGTGAGCAGACCAGGAACCTGAGACACTCTGCAAGAGATGACTTAGAGCACAGGAGAGGTGTCAGAAATGAAAAAGTCACAGAACCCAGCAGATTCCATTTTTTTTTTTTTTTTAATGTTTAGGCACTCTAACATTTAAAAATTACCAGTCCCAAATATTTTAGTGACTACTCTAAAATGACATTGTCCTACCACTCTTGGAAAATATGATGATGATATAAAAGGTTAACCGAACTGAGAATTTAGGGTTTAATATAAATAACGAGGTCTTCTAAATCTTATCAACTCTTAAAACCACATTGTTTAAATTGAGTTTTATCATAACTATCTCTCCTTTAAGTAAATTACTTTCTGATGTGCGAGGAGAAAAAATCCTTTCACATTAACCAGATGAAGTAATATCAGTTTGCTTTTGAAATTGTCTATTTTATTATCGTTCCTTCTTTCTGAAAAGTGAACCGAAAAGAAAAAAATCTTAAGACAATATATCTTTAATCATCTCAAAGGTAGAACTAAGATAATTCAAAGTAGAACCTTGCGATCTTTTTACAGATGAAGGGGAGGGGATTTGTGCTACATTACTCAAGTTAATGCCCTTGAAACTTGACCAGGAAAAAGTCACTTTCTTAGTGGGTACAAACATTATTCATATTAGGGGTAAGGGTAGTCCAGCATCTCGTTGTTAACAGCTGTAGGTCTCGTTAATGGCAATGACATTAGAACAAGGTTCTGTTCTAGCACATTGTGTCTAATTATTTCTAGAGCAAACATGGTTTCAGAAATAATGCTTCTAATGTTTTGTTGCTAATGAGAAATCATGAAATAAAGGAGTCATGAAAATGAAATAATTTAGATATGGCTATAAAACCAAAACAGTTTCAAACTATTCTTTTTTCCTTATAAAATTTTCCTTTTCATTATTTTACTCAGGATTGCAGTGTCAAGTTCAGAGTGAAACTGAAATGATCTAATGTCTGAAATAGATGATAATTTGTAATATTTTAGTTTTACATGCATACCAAAAAACACAGTTATCACAGATGGGATGTTTATTCATATAATTTTCCAAGTAAATACATTTTGTGGTCATGTATTTTAACTTACATGACATCCTAAATTTTAGATATTTGGTGGATATTAAATATCATTTTATCAACTGTACATCTGATGAAATAAATCAGTGATAACATTTAGAACTTTAGTATATAACTTCAAAAATAAGCCAGTAAACATTTCAAGATGACACAAAATTGATGTGATTAGGTAATAGTTATCAATAAATAATATGCTACCAGTTTTTACTAATCTGGTTTAACTGGAAATTCCGTTTAAAAAAATTATAACAATGGCAATATTCGATTAAAAACTATCTTTAGAAATCTGTTCTTTCTGGTTTTGCATCTTACCTCGTCCGACTAGGAAAGGAAACTATATAGAGATGAAGAATGTGAGGTTTTGTTACAGAATTTGCACCATTTCCCGTGGTGACAATCTCTTTTAGTCTTTGTGCTAAATTATTAATTATCCTGTTTGTTTGGCTTCGCTACCTGGCAGTATTGTTATGGAGACTACACGGCACTATTCCGTTTCATCAGGGAGCTTGCATTTTTATTTCTTACCTAATGACTACATTCAGCCCAGTTGGAGAACAGCCTAAGACGTGTGGCAATGACTTGCAAAATAATTGCTTTTTCTTCATCTTTAGACAGAGATTCATAATTTAGAAAAATCCAGTAGTTGTTCCTCCGCAGCCTGGATAACGTCCTTTGTATTGAAAAATCACACTGGAGACTGTTTATTTACAAGGGTCTAAACACGCGTATCTTTATGGCTTTTTCCTGTCACAATGAATCACCAGCTATAAGTTGTCCTTTGTTGGTTTTGGTAAAAATCAAATGAAACCCAGCAGGAGATTTCAGAGTGCATTGTCCGAGGGTGTAAAAGTGCTGCGTCGATGACAGATCATACTGTTTTTATTAAAGTTAAGAACATTGACTTTACTTTGCTTTTTGACCCTGGGACTCTACTGTCAAGGTGATTTTATTTCTACAAATTTTCCTTCTGCTGGCCTCATCAGTGATTCACCATAAAACATTAGACAAATTCCCATCATCTGTATATGATTATAGAAGGTTCTGTTGCGCTGCTCCCTGCGACTAAAAAGATATTTTTCGGCTTTGTCTAAAGAGGAATCGATTTGCTGATGTTCTTCTCTTGAACAAGATCTCCTTCTTTTAATGCCAAATTACGCAATGATATGGACTCAGTGTAAAATATCCTAATGTGCCATTTAATAACATTTGCTGAGAACTTTAGGTGATCTTCATATGTTTTTAAAAAGAGAGAAGAAAACACTTTATTTATTAAAGAATGACATATATGGGCAAGATGTGTGGGTTATTTGGTCTCTTTAAGACATAAGTATAGTGCAGCTCTCAGTTCTCAGAATGATGACCTATATTCTTTAGAACATTTTAAAATAACCTAAAATGTAACTAGAATAAAATAGGTAATATATTCAAGACACTGATGCTATTAACACTACCATACAAGCAGTGGAAGGGCTACGTGCTTTAATTCATCTTTCTGTTTGTAATATCAAATTGGTTTTTATGATGTCACTTCTATGGTGCGGTGCTATTCTATGCCCCAAAACAATTATATACAGGATGAAAAAGATTTAGTGCATACTTTCAGGGGATATATATTCTATAAGATCACACAGTAATAATAAAAAATAATATCCATTACCTGTCTACTAGCTGCTAGACACTTTCCATACATTATCTTATTTAATTTCAACCTAGCAACATAGGTACAATGAGTCTCAGAATGAATAGTTAAGTAGCTTATCCAATATTTCAGAAGTGGCAGAATAGAGAATTGAATTCAAATTCACCTAACTCAAAACTCGTGCTTTCCTACTGCCCTATACTTTTCTTTGGCAGGAACAAAGAGCTAGAAACCCAGGCAGTCTAGCTCCAGAGTCTGTGATTTCACTATCACACGAGGCTGTCACTCTGAGAAGGCTGGATCACGTAATACTCTTCCTAGAAAGTTCCCAGTGGTTACATCTTGCCTAATAAATTATCTGGAAATATTTCACTGTAGCAACTGGAGTACTCCCTAAGGTCCTAACTCATCATTTCAAGATCATTCCCTACTATGTCCTTTATAATGTCCTGAACCCCAACAATCTGGATTACATGCTAGTTCCTAGCACACATTTTGATGATTCTTATCAGGGAAAAATGTTTTTCCCCAACTCTTGGTTTCCATGAGGAAAACGTTTTTCCTAAGCACATCATTGGACTCCTTCCGTCCCAGACTTCTCTGTCTCTGGGAAAATGGAGTGGCTCTGATGGATATATTTGGGAAGATGACTAAGCACGCTGTCATCTCTCTGCTATTCTTAAGTCAGGACATCACTGCTGAAGCTGGCACCTTGCCAGGCCAGGACACAGGTCTGGGGTTGCTGCCACAGCTGGGTGAGGCTGCCTAGCTCTGGGATTCCATTAGCAGACGCACTGGGCTCCTGAACAAGGCTGCATCCTTCCGCTTAGCATCTATCAATAGGTCAATGAAGTCCTTATTTTGGCTTCCATGTTTTATTTCTCATCTTGTTCAAGCCTGGGTGAGGAAGGGAAGGTGCTGTTTATTGAGGACTCTCTCAGATTCCAAGAATGCTGGGCACTCTAGCTAGGTTACTTCCTTCGGTATCCCTCGATCAAAGTCCCGTTTGACATTCAAGAGCTTCTTAAATGCCTTTTCTTCTGTAAAGTTTCCTTTTATGCCAGCCCCATGTGGATAAAATCTTTCCTTCCTGCAAACTTCCCTAGTATGTTGTTCCCTCTTCAAATAATATTTATCTTAGCCCCTGTTTTACTGATTTATTCCCTTTATAAGTGTAGAGTCACACTATGCGCATTGTCCTTATACCTGGGGTTATAGCAGTGAACAATTTAGACTTGATTCCCAGCTCTCTTGAATTGTTAACTTAGCATGGATCGAGCAGCAGAGTACTATTCGTACACCAAATGGCATGGATGGGGCATGGAAGTGCGTGGTCCCGTGGGGACTGGAGTGTGTGGGGGGCCTGACGGTATGATTCTGCCCTAGACGAGGGCACGATCAAGGTCTCAGCCAGGCTGTGTTTCTTTGTGGAGCTTGAAGACCTCTTCTAAGCTTCTAAATCACATGAAGCAGTGACTTTTAGGCTAGTACCTAAAAACTGAGTAGGGTAAATGTGCTAGGTGGCTAGGAAGTAGGATTTGGAGGGGAAATATCTTCTAGGAAAATAAAATAGCATGTACACAGAGTTCAGAAGTGAGTAGAAAGCAGGACATATCACAGGTATTGGAATTAGACCACATTCTCCGGGAGCAGAACATCACAAAATATATTAAATATGTGTAGAAATGAATTATTTTTCATTAAAGTGAGTTCCCTTAATCTTTATTTGGGAATACTCAATAATAAAAAGGATTATGATTTGCAGAACATGTATTATATGCCAGGTATCGTGTTAGCCTTATATACACATTAGTTTATTTAATCTTTCTAATAACCTTATTATGGCACTATTATCTCAATTTTAAAGATAATAAAACCAGATTCAGGTAGAGTAAGTAACTTGGCAAAGGTCAGAAGGCTAATAAGTACACGGCTCAGTAGCCACCACACTCCAAAATCCTCTCTTTAAGTGACAATTGCTACCGCTGCTATGTTACTACTGAATATCACCTCTAATCAGTGTTTACTATGTGATCTAAGTGCTTTAGGTACATTATCTTATTTAATCCTCATAACAGTCCTGTGAGGTTGGTAGTGTTATTTATCATCCCTGTTTTACAGAGAAAGACATTCAGACGCAAGAGAGGCTAAGGCGCTTACTAAGTCCATAGAGCTAGTAGGTGGCAGGACCAGGATCTGAAACCAAGCTGTCTCTCTATAGAGCTCAAGTTACTCAATTACTTAATCACAATAAAAAGATTACAACGATGACAAAAATTTTTTGTCTATGTGCTAAGGATCTTAGAGGAAGAAATGGTGAAAAATGTGTCGACTTTCATAATAGTTGTAGGTATATGAGCCATAAAAATTATTTTGAAAAGACTTGATTTTAAAAGTTGGTCCATGATCACATATGGATATTAGTTAGAAAAAGTTTATAAAGGCCCATTGAGTTGGAAGAAAAGGACAGCGTTTAATCAATAGTTTTGCTTAGTTGATGTGGCAAAGAATACAAACGGTCTGTGGAAAGAAGGTCATTTTGAAAAGGAAGGTCTGGGATGGCAGGCGGTAAAGAGGCAGTTTTAAGATTCATGGTCAAGAAATATCATTTGATTTAGAAAACATTAGATGCATTTCCATTTCCTAAAAACAGGAGCTTCAAGAGCAAAAAGATGGTTTAGGATGATTAGAATACTTGCAAAATCAAAGATTTTTTTTCAGTGCCGCACACATCATTTCCAGGCAGCACGATACATGGACTTTTGCTTTAGGGAAATTGATAGAATAGGACGTGAATTAGATGTGTGCTACTCAGAGATTTGCTTTGATGGAATTTTGAGATTTTCCAGGTTACAGAGTATTGTGAAGATTACTTAATGAATTCATTCCTTGTGACGGAGATTTTGAAATTGCTCCTATGATGTATGTAGGGGGACAAAGGCATCTCCAATGGTGGTACGAGGGGGTTAGCCCTTGGAAGAGTGAAATGGTCTCAATTTGCCCTGAGTCGTGACCCATTCCTTACAACCACTCAACACTTGTTTTCACTCATCTTCTCATCTCGGAGTTCCAACTTCCTCAAAACTGCCTTAGAACTATCCAGAGGACCGTCCTAAGACTCAAACTCTGGTCCTGTTTGTGTTTTCTACCAAAAATCACCTGTCCTGACCCCAAGTCTTCAATACCTGTTTGACACGTACTCTAAGAAATCTTGCTCGTATATCAATGTCATATGAAGAGGAAAAGTCTAGCACCTGGTCTTCTCTTATGGGCACCAGAAGTACAATTTAATACTATTATTTTTTTCTTAAAAATATGAGGTCAGAGATTAAGGGATAGGTAGAGCAAGAAGACAGTATTTTTTGGAGTGGGCTCTGCAACTTTCTGACTGTTTCATTTCTGACAACTTACTGTGCTTTTCTGGGATTCATATTGATCAACTCTAAAATGGAGGTAATACTCCTACTAATTCATATTACTAGAGTGAATAAACTTATCTAAGAAATTGTTATTTTATGAAGACCAATTGATTTTGAGCTTATAGAAGTAATGAGTCAAGTCTTTACTACCCAGTAGGCACTCACTAAACGTGTTTGTATCTGAAAGTGTGAGCGAGTTATGTCTAATTGAATGTAGTAACATAAAGGGAATTTCAGCTTAGGTTGAAAGAGGATGTTGGTGGGAAATTTTTTTTTTTTTTTATTTCAGCATATTATGGGGTACAGATGTTTAGGTTACGTGTGTTGCCCTTGGTTCCCCTCCCCCCAAATCCGTGTTTCAAATATGTCCATCCTTCGGGTAGTGCGCATTGCACTCCTTGTGTATACAAATACCCGTCCCCTCCTCCCTCCTCCCCCCTCCTCCCACCGCCCTCCCCCTTCCCCAGCATCCAATAGATGTTGTTCTGATATGTGCATTTATGTGTTGGTTAGTTAATACCAATTTGATGGTGAGTACAAATGGAACCCGTTCTTTTGCTCTTGTGGTGCCCCACTTTGGATAATGGGCTCAAGTTTAATCCAGGAAAATGTAAGTGGTGCTAGATCACTGTCATTTCTTATGATTGAGTAATATTCCATTGTGAAAATATACCAAATTTTGATAATCCACTCATGGATTGACGGGCACTTGGGTTGTTTCCACATTCTTGCAATAGTGAATTGTGCTGCCATAAACATTCAGGTGCAGATGTCCTTATCGTAGAATGTTTTGTGCTCTTTTGGGTAGATGCCTAATAGTGCTATTGCTGGATCGAATGGTATTTCTATTTTTAGCTCTCTGAGGTATCTCCAAATTCTTTCCCACAGAGGTTGCACTAATTTGCAGTCCCACCAGCAGTGTAGAAGAGTTCCTGTCTCTCCACATCCTCGCCAACATTTGTTGTTTTGTGTTTTTTTGATAGAGGCCAGTCTCAGTGGGGTTAGGTGATACCTCATTGTGGTTTTGATTTGCATTTCTCTAATGATTAGAGATGTTGAGCATTTTTTTATATGTTTGCTGGCCATTATTCTGTCTTCTTTTGAAAAGTTTCTGTTCATTTCGCTTGCCCATTTGTTGATGGGGTTGTTTGATTTTTTCTTGTTGATTTTTTTGAGTTCTAGATAGATTCTGGTTATCAGCCCTTTATCAGATGTGTAGAGAGAAAATATTTTTTCCCATTCTGTGGGCTGTCTATTCACTCTAATGATAGTTTCCTTGGCAGTGCAGAAGCTTTTTAATTTGATTAGATCCCACTTATTTATTTTTGTTGCTGCAGCGATTGCTTTGGGGGTCTTCTTCAAGAATTCCTTACCTAGGCCGATGTCTGAAAGGGTCTTCCCAACATCTTCATTTAGAATTCTTAAGGTTTCGTGCCTTAGGTTTAAGTCTGTTATCCACCTTGAATTGATTTTTGTGAGAGGTGAGAGGTAGGGGTATGTAGCTATCCAGTTTTCCCAGCACCATTTATTGAAAAGAGATTCTTTTCCCCAGTGAAAAGTTTTTGTTTGTTTGTAAATCAGTTGAGATTTTAAAAGCCTCAAATTATATGAGTTGAATAAGTCATAACATGACGGAGTGGAGGAGTAAAAAAAAAGGTTTGGATTTTTAGGGGAAGATGAGTTCAATGCTTGTGCGACCTCACATACAAATGTCTAGCAGGCTATGTGGGGCTGGAATTCAAGAGGTAAAACTGGGGATTATTCCATCATTTGGAAGGATATGTAGAGTTGGGAGAAAGGGGTGTAAGTATGAAAGTCTGAGGGATATCAACACTTAAACAGCTAGCAGAGGAGGGTGAATCCCCAAATTGGGGGGATTTGTGGGGTCATGGAATCAAAGGGAAGAGGGCATTTTAGGAATGAAGAGTTCAGTAGTTTCAAATGCCAGAGAGAAATCAACTAGAATGAGCACTGACAAAGCCCTGGTCCATCGTCTCTGGTATAAGAGGTCTTTGGTGATCTTGGGGGCTAAGACTGGGGAGAGGAGAAGAATGTTGAGGATGGACTGAGGGATGAGGAGAGGAAACGGTGATCATCAGAAGGGCTTTGAGAAGTTTGACCGAAGAAAAGGAGAAAGATGAGGCAGTAGCTGTAGGAATCGTAAGGTCGAAGCTCTTCCAGTAGCGCTGGGAAGGCTCTAGTGGAGACAGAGGGGTCGGAGAGAAAGGGCAGAGTAACGACGTGGCAGGTTCACACGGTGGTGAAGAGCACAGGCTCAGAGCAGACTATCCAGCTTCTACTTCTTATTACCCTGATTATGGCCAATTTACTTAATATCTTTGTGCCTCAGTTGTCTTATTTGTAAAATGGGGCTGATAATAGTACTCCCTCGTAGCTTTTATATACGGAGTAACGAGTTAACATTGGGTGTTGTCGGCACTTAGTGCTGTGTGAGTATAGGAATTCTACAGAAATTATATTAATACTTTAAAAAACCCATAAGCCTGAATTTAACACGTGTGTGCACACACGTATTTATTTATTCATTCTCTAATATGCCAAAAATACTATGGCCTGCTAGTATCCTGACATTGTAATTCAAATAAACTGCTTTATAAAAGCAATGATGGGAGTAATAGTATTTCAGTTGTCTAATTTTCCTTGAATAAAAGATGCTCAGTTGAGGAACTCTTGTCACTCTAAGTCTGGGATCTTGAAATTTTTTTTTTGAATTTTGGAATCTATAAGTACCTTGTTTTATCATAGCGGCACATCTAATTTGTTCAAATTGATAAAAATTCTTTCTGGAAGTTAGCTATAATGATAAATATTTTATAATAATTATATTATTATTAACAATTGAAAATACTTTTGGGGGAACCAATCTAATTTTCTCTTGTTATTTGATTCCCACATAAAAATTAAGAAACTCAGGAAATAATATGGTATAATATCTAAAATAAGAACAGAAAATATACCTCCATCCTCCCCCTCCCCAAGTCTTCCCTAAAAATAGAATTAGCCGGAAAGTCAGAGCTGTTGCATTTGGAAGTCAGCTGCCTGCGGAGTATGACATCTTCACACCCTTCTACAAAGAGACAAAGCCCGCACACAAACGCGGCCACACGGTGCTGTGTGACATCTGCCTGTGGGGTGCTTCTCAGCTGTCTTTTCCACTGGCAACTAATGGGCTTGAAAATTGTTGGGCAGCATTTTTTTTCTTCTTAATCTTTTTTTTTTTTTTTCCTTTTCTTCTTTCTCCCTGCCCGCCCGCCATGTGTATTCCAGAGTTCTGAGCATGCTGGAGTTGTTTAATTTTCTATAATAGTAAAATGGTCATTGCAATATTTCTTGTCTTACCACTTTTGGCCTAAATCTTTTATCTGTTTATGTAATATCACAGAACTTTTTTAAAATTTAGTATAAGTTGCTGCTGCTTACAAAAATATATTTTCGTATCGTTGTGACATGTTTTAATACAATAATGAAGGTAGACGTGTTCTAGCATTGCTGAACTGAATACCTACACGAAAAATCACCTTTATGTATAGAATAATGCCTAACTGTCCAGTCTACATGGAAAGACAAAGAACAGCACATTAATTTCCTGAGCAAATGTATGAATTATGCAATTTGGTAAAAGGAAAGCTATAAAAACATCCGTGAATTAAAGAGTTAAACTTATCCAGTATTTCTAGTATTTGCATGCCATGTCCAACAATAAAATATTTTTTTCTGCTTTTCTGCTCTCTTCAACAACCATGTATTGAGTGTTTAGGATGTATCAGGCCCATTTTTATAACAACTTGATTAGAACCACAGGGAATCTCCCTGGGCCTAGGTATTAGTTGTCTTAGTCCTAGTCAACAAATTACCACAAATTTAACATCATAAAACAACAGAAATTTCTGATCCCAGCCTCAGGAGTCTGGGGACAGGTGAGCTGTGGCCTCAGTTTAGGCTGTCCCCAAGCTAAATCAAGGTTTGACCAAGGCTGTGTTCTCAGCTAAGGCTTGGGATCCTCTTCCAAACTCCCTGGTTGTTGGCATAATTCAGTTCCTTGAGGTTGTCTGACTGAAGTCCTCTTTTTTTTTTTTTTTGCTAGCTGTTGGTCAGGGACCGCTCTCAGCAGCTAGAGGCTGCACTGGCTTTCTTGCCACATGACCTCCTCCGTACATATGGTGTCCACAACATGATCGTTTGCTTGCTTGAAACCATCAGGGGATCCCTAACTGTTAACATGTTTCATTATACAATTGCCAAAAGAAAAAAAAATTACATTCATCATCAGTGTTACCACTGATCTCATCAGAAAAGTGTTTAAGCATTGGGAAGCTGTCAAACTCACATCGGAGGATACAGGTTTTTAAAAATTCTAGTTTCCAGTTGAAAACTTGAATTTTGTCATTGGCAACTTGAGCTAATAATTTTTTTTTTTTTAAGTAATAGGGCCAATTTGTTCATTTTTTTCCCCTGAGATAATGACTGCCAAATACAATACACTAGTCTGAGTCATCATCATTTGTCAGTTGTTCTTTAGATAAAAATGGTGTTCCGTGAAAACTGTGGCTAGTAGAGCTTGCAGACCGAGTAATCTCCTATTGGCTTTTCTTTGAGACAACCCCTTATCAGCTTGGGTTTGGCCTCAAGACCCTTTCACAGGGCTGGCGAGTTCAATAACAATTTCATAATACTAAGATGCTATTTGACTTTTTGCATCATGAGACAGTTGCAATAGCAGCGGTGGGTGAGATGACGGGCACCCTCGCGTGGGTCAAGGCGGGGGCATCAAACTGTGCGGGAAGCCACAGTGCGCCACTGCTACTGGCTGTTCACCGAGACTCCCCAGCAGTGGAAGGAAAGAAAGTGCCAGTTTCACTTAATCTATGAAACAGGCCCTTGAATGCACGTCTTTTATTATTTTAAGCGAGGAAATGGAAACCACACAGAAAGCTTTCGCATTTTAGATACTTACAACTGGCCTTCTTTTCCTTTGGATGCCTTTATTTTGCTTTAATGTTGAGAAAATTTAATTTCTTAAAATACCCGTTGAATATTAATTCTAGTTTTATTAGGTACTTTAAAAAATACTTAAATTTTCAACCCACTTAGAGTTTCTTTTGCTTTGTTGCATTGAGGAGGATCTAACATTTCTCTTCAAATTCAGAAAGCTTTCTTTCTCGTATTTTACAATTTAACATATAATTTGAAGGGCCATAAGTTTGGAATTACATTTAGGCATAATAAAGAATAAAAATTCTTTCAACCTCTGTAACTCTTGAAAATGACCTGAAATTCTAAACAGAAAAAAGAAAAAAAAAATCACTAGCAAGAAAGCTCTTTAATCCCTTATTTAAATGCCAAAATTCAAGAGAAAATTGTAAAGTTACAGCATAGTTTTGGTTATCGCAATTTTATTATCTATTTCAATCTCAAGAGATATTGTTTTACTATTTTATTATAATTTTTTATTGAAGATATTCAACATTTTGGTTATAGAATAGATTTTAAAACTTTTGACAATATAACCTGGATTTGGGAACAATATATTAATGGAAAGATAACTGAATTTGGAATCAAAAGACTTGGTTAATATTTGAACTGTGCCACTTAGAAACTTAAAGTCCTTATGTGGGCTGGTTTTTTTTAGTTTCTTCAAATTTCAAGGTCTCTCTGAACATCTAAAGCAAAGTTTAATTGTTACCTACCCCAGAGATATGCTGTGAGGTTTGAATAAGATAGTAGAATGTACTTTATTTGGCTTGTAGTAGGTGCTCAATAATTGCTAGTGAAGCTGTCATTTGTAGCAATATTCCTCTAGGATAACTCTGTCTGAGTTACGGCTCATCAATGGACATTTAGAAAAGAGATCCTTTCCTAGTTAGGGCATTTTAAAAGAAATTTCCTAAAAAAATTAAAGCCTATATGAATAATATGTACAATTTTGATATATAATAATTTATAGATGTCTTGATAAAACTAGTAATATATGAGCAATTTGCAAGTTGTGTTTTTGAGTGAACATTCTATTTTTCTCTTACATGTTATTCATTTGTTTTTCTGTAAAAATAATTTGAATTTTCATAAAATTAGAAAAAATATTTTATAAAAAAAAAGAATACTGAGAGAGATGACAAAAATATATACTTGTAATTAGATAGACAGGTTGTCCTTAATCTTGCTCTGATACATTTTTGGAAGAGAACTGTTTTCACTTATTAAATGAAAACACATATTTCCATGGGGGAGGAATAGACTCTTAAAATTATATTTAGTTAATATATGAAACAAAACTACACATAAACTTGTAAGTCGACAAACATAAGTTGTATAGAGTCTGATGATCATATTTAATATATAAAAATAAATAAACCTCACATGGATTTACTCATAGAACCGTTTAATAGGCACTTTATATACCTAAAGGTCATGTCTTTCATCATATACTGTGCTAATGCAAAGTAGAATAATAGTACTTTTTTAAAAAACAAATGCTATTCCTTTTGTATCAGGTAGAAAATTAAATTTGATGTTGTGCAAGGATCACAGCCTAGCAAGCTTAATGGATTTGCCACGTTAATAAAAGGTAGAGAGGGATCTAGAGCGCTGGCTCCCGCATTTATTTTCGCAAAGCAGAGCGCATGCAGGCTAAACATTTCAAATGCGTATTTTGCTCCGAAAGCCTTAGACCTATTAGGACAGGCAGAGAGTAACGGCTCACAGGTTGCCCTCAAAATAAGTCGTGAGTTTTAGGGCTAAGCCAAGCTGGCATGCAAAAGGGGTTGCTGTTGATCTTTTATACTAATTTTGGATTAATTGTGATCTACAGCACTGCGTAAACATGCTATCCTAGTGCTTCAGCTTCTCCGCAGCTAAACATTAATCCTTCTTAATGCTCTAAGTCAACTTTTAGTCCTTAGCAGAATTTACCTTAATCTCTGGGTAGTCAGTTAACTGATTTACAAAACATAATCCATGAGCCCAGAATCGTAAGGATGTGTGAACTGCAGCAACCTACCTTTGCAGAAGGGACTGCACTTGGTTCTTCCGCTGCAACACAGCTCCTGCAGGAGAGAACCCCAAACTGGCAATTCTTAGAATCTTGTTATTTTGCTGTATTTTAATGCAACAGACCAACAGCTGCGCTTAAGTTTGTTAGAGAGTGTGTATATGTGTGTGTGGTTATGATGTGTATTAATAATTTTCTAATTATTGCTAGTAGGAGCCAATTACTTTTCTGTTTTGTATTTTTTCTCTTAAGGTCTTTGCAACTAATATAGTTAGTCGTCTGAATTAGTGACAGATCTTTCTTCATGCTTAGGTACCATTTTATTTTGTTTCCTAATTATTCAAACATGTGCATTAGGACCATGGGCCCTGTATACTATGTCTGGTTTTAGTCTTTCAAACTGGAGTATAACCATCAGTATTAGTGATGACAACGTCAGATGGTTCTATCATGTAGTTTAATTTTGAAAATCATTCCCATAGCTTGGTTTTTAAATTTGAAACTCACTTGACCGTCAAGGTCTTCAAAAGTTACATTCTCTCTTAACGTCAAGCGAGCCGGCAGACGATTTTCTATTTGGTGGTCTGCTGCCTCCCACTGCACTCAGGGTTCACTGGCTTCTTGTATACTTCCCTCCTCTATTAAGATTTCATAGGATTTCTCTCAAATTACTAAAGTTAGATTTGTCAAGCCTCCCCAGGTTGATAGGTGACATCTTGTATGTTGTTTGTAGATACAGTTCTTCTCCAACTTCTTGCCCCGTAGAGCTGGATTTTCCTTAGAGAATTGTAACTGCTCACACCGCTTTCCTCGGGCTTGCACAGATTTGTGCGGAGCTTGGTTGCACAGCCATCGATGTAACTGCTTGTTTATTCACATCTGTGGAAACACAGGCTGGAAAAAGAGGCAAGGAGATGTAAGAAGTAGCCCCGTGACTCTTGCAGGGAGAACATGCATGGACTCTGCATTCCGGCACTTGCTCTTCTTCCTCAGCACAGACCTCTCTGTTTCTGAGCACGCGTTTCTCTTGGGTGACGTATGTTTGTGAGGGCGCTTGTGCGTGGGTGTCCACTCACCTGTGTGGGCTTGTTCAGTGTCACGCTCGTGTGTGCCTCACCTAGCCGAGAAACTGTTGAAGAAAACCGTAATGCTGTGCTCCATCCTACCCGGGATGTTCCTGGGAAAGCCTCCTCTCGGTCCAGTGTCAGCAGAGTTAAATTTAGTCTTTGAAAAACGTACACACAGGGATTGTTTTGCCATGTAGATGGCCTAGTAGGGGGAGGGAGAGTGCTGCCAGAGAAGAGCAAATCCTGGGATGGCGGTGGGAGTTGCCTGAAAGGAAGTTAGTTGCACCGTGGGGATTCGCAGAGGCTGTCCATCACACGAAGGCAGGTGTGCGAGGGTAGGAACTGGGATGTGTCTACTGAGAGCCCCTCTTGAATGATTTAAAGTTCTTGATCTTTTCCTTTGGACATTAGACATAGGTCCACACAGGGCACCACTGAAACATCTCACCTCTATTCCGCGGGGATTCTCAACACTTCGTCCATCGTGATGCGTTATGCAGCCTGGTGAGTAGGTGACGTGGGTGGAGACCTGGGGGACGAGAGGGAGTCTGGCTTCCCACGCCGAGCCCGTTTGAGCAGCCAGCGCCCTGTCAAGGCGGGCACGGTGCGGTAGGTCCCGGAGGCCGAGGGGTGGTGGACGCCCCTTGGAGAAAGTGATGCAGAAGGAAGCTGTGGCCCCAGGACTCAGCAGTGGCCTGCATTCGGCAGCTGTTGAGTGAGCACGTATTTCTACTCAGCCCTGTTGTAGGCACCTGGAAAATCCAACGGGGAGCAAATAGACAAAGAATCCTGGTCCTGTGGGGCCGCCCTTCTAGTGGAGGCTGGAGGAGGGGCAGAGGATAAACAGCAGACGTGGGAAACAGATGAATCATTCGATTTGTGAGGGAGGAGAGTGTCACAGCGCCAAGAAGCACGGAGCGGAAGGAGGGAGGTGGGGAGTGCCAGGTAGCAGTGAGGATGGAGTTTCAAATGGGTTGTCAGAGCAGGTCTAGCTGAACGGATGCAGTTTGACTTTGGGAAGGAGTTGGAGGTGGTGAGACAGTGACCTACGTGAGTGTCTGCAGAGGAAGAAGTTTCCAGACAGAAGTAACAGCAAATGCAAATATCCGAAGGTGGGCGTGTGCCCATGTTTCCCTGAGAACGGAAAGGAAGGGGATGAGCTGAGGGGCAGAGTGGGAGGAGCAGAGGTCAGAGGTGACCTGGGAGCATGTCCTGCCCAGCGTCTGGGCTGTGCAAGCACTTGCAGTTCCAGCTGATTCAGACGGGGAGCCCTTCTGGAGCAGCCATGTGGTCTGACTTATGTCTCCGCAAAGAACTGCGGCTGCTTTGTTGAGAAGGGAATGCACCGCGGTAACAGTTGGAGCAGGGAGGACTTGGGAAACTGATGCATGTTCCCGGCGCAAGCAGGATGTTGTTAGATGCATTTTATCGTCTACTAAACGTGACCTTCTTTAAATCGAGGTTTCAGAGATTGTGCAAACATTCTTAATTGTTCAAATTTGCTTTTTAGATACGGTGTAAAAGGCAGTTTTCATCATCGGTTTATCCTGATTTTCGTGCTATGATCTAAAGTGCATATTTCATTTTAAATTCTACCCCTTGGATTCCACAGAGAAGTTGTTCCTATAGCATTTTATATTGGTGGTCCAGAATTCCAAGGGAAGAACATCATTTCCTGGTGACTTCCGGTAGTCCTGACAGTAGAACAGAAGGCGTTAAAGTGAGTGGGAGGCAGGAGTGGAGGGAAGGAGAGAGATGTAGATGAAGATCTGAAAATGAAGTACTGAAAATCTGGAAATAACGATGCATGCAGATGGGCCTTGTTTCCATAAATTACTATGCACAGAAATTCAAATGTTCAAAGCAGAATCTCTAATTTGACAAGAGAGCTATGAGGTTGTCAAACCTTCTCCCTTTGCAGGTGAGGAACTAGTGTCCAGCAGATTGGCGTGGCAGCGTTGGGCCCACAGCGCAGATTCTGTCTCCGGCTGCCCCACGCTGTGAGTCAATTAGAGGCAGTGATTACGGGCATTGTAAACCTGTCCCCCTTTGGATGGCCCATTTCCTGAGTGATTTTAAATCTCTTACAGGCCATTAAGCATGCATTAAAGAGACCCACAGCTATAGGGGTGTCTATCAAGCTCTTGCAAATATAGAGGAATTGGAAACAAATAAGAATCTTTGAAATTAGAGTTTTAGTTAATGAAATTTATGATATAATTTTAAAGATCAATTCATATGTAACTGGTGCCACAAAGTAAGATATTTCTCTACAGGTTTACAACGACCAGCACTCAGGTATGCTACAAGTAACACGGCGACAGATTGAAAACGGAGGACCTGTCTTTTTGTTCCCTCTGCCCAGTACAGAGCCTTTGGTATGACTCTTGAGTTGATGGTTAAATTAAATTCATTTTAATATGTAGCGTATCCTTCCCTAATGGCAAAAGTGCAGATACATTTACATATTAAGTACGAGTTGTTCTTTTTTTTTTTTTTGAGACAGAGTCTGGCTCTGTTGCCCGGGCTAGAGTGAGTGCCGTGGCGTCAGCCTAGCTCACAGCAACCTCAAACTCCTGGGCTCAAGCGATCCTCCTGCCTCAGCCTCCCGAGTAGCTGGGACTACAGGCATGCGCCACCATGCCTGGCTAATTTTTTCTATATATTTTTAGTCGTCCAGATAATTTCTTTCTATTTTTCGTAGAGACGGGGGTCTTGCTCTTGCTCAGGCTGGTCTCGAACTCCTGACCTTGAGCGATCCACCCGCCTCGGCCTACCAGAGTGCTAGGATTACAGGCATGAGCCACCGCGCCTGGCCAAGTTGTTCTTAATTATTTAAAAAATTGAAATAATTTGCTCTGAGTTATTTGTTCACACGTTACTGTCACGTAAAGTGTTCTTTGGCAATGAGATAATTTAAAGGGAAACGCCAACTTTTAATGGGTGCAGCCACAGTTACCAAAAATGTCAAATATATGCCTATGTATTTTTATTTATTCTCACTAAAGGTCTTCTCTCTATTCCAGAATGTCTGGGATAGAAAAAGGAGGGCTGAGAAGCAAAGCACTGAAAGAGGGAAATAGGAAAGTTCTAGTATCCCTCGACAATATTCCTCCCCTTTTTGTGCTTTTACACTTTTACAAACCCATAGATTTATACAGAGAGAAGCAGCGTGGGGTAGCAGTTGAGAATATAGGATTTTGAACTGACGCTAGAGTTGGATTCCAGCTCTGCCACCTGTTCTTTGTGAGAATTAGTAAGAATTTAGTAACCTCTTTGTAAAATGGGTGTGGCAACAGAAACTACCTACCTCCGAAGGCTGTTGTGAGGACATTAAACCTTAAAATTTGCACACAAAGTGAACATTTACTGAGAGTGTTAAAATCATACCTATGTCTACTTCACATGTACTTATCTGCTATTTCGATGGTGCCAGGCAAGCCAAAGTGCAAGATAAGCCTTACGTACATTTATGCTCTTTGGCAATGAACTCAGTCATAACCAAGTTATTGTTTCCTAGTATTATTTTGGGATACACAAAAAAGAAATTCTGAAATGTAATAATCGAATTGGAACAGGAATGACACTGATTAATTAAAAAGCTACTCACATCCCATTGCATTTTGATGTTCTTATCTGAAAGCAAAGAGCTTGGCCAGAAGGAATAGAAGTAGGGAGCAATGAAAACCCGTGTTTCTCTCTCTCCCTCCCCACATGTACATAACTCACTATACAACATAAACATTTAAAAATGTTCACTTATGTCGAGGAATTCACAGACACAACTTAGATAACCAAAGTAAGCTCTAGGACCACAAAAATGTAAAATTGACAGTAAGGAGCTAGGGGAGCACCACTGAAATTGGGAATTTTCAAGAGTGAGAGTTTACGTCCAAAGACGCCGTGCGACTTGTGTACCCTGTTCGGGAGCACTTGTTTTCTGTTCTGGGGCTTCCTCCTCCTGGAGGCTCCTTTTCCGGCGCATCACTCCTGGCCTCCCTGTACCTGCCCACTTGAGTTAGGTGCTGTGTTAATTTTCTAGGGCTAATGTAGCAAATCACCACACATTTGATGGTTTAAAACAACAGGAATGTATTGGTTCATGGCTTTGGCGGCCAGAAGTCCGACGTCAAGGTGCCAGCGCGGCCACGTTCCCTCCGAAGGCTCTAGGGGAAAAATCATTCTTTGCCTCCCACAGTGCCTGCTGGCTCTACGCATTCTTGGGCTTGTGGCTGTGTAACTCCAACTCTGGCCCCTTCTTTACGTGGCCTTCCCCTCTTCTCTGTCTCCTCTGCTTTCTCTTCCAAGGACACCTATCGTGGAACGACCCTCCCGATAGCCCTGGTCATCTGGAGATCCTTAACGCAATCACTGCAAACGTTTCCAGTCTCCCGATAAGTAGTTTCTTTACTACTTGCTTTTCTGGCGTCTTTCTGGCCTCCACTCAGTCCCGGCGTTGATGCCACGTTTTAGGCATTTTTTGATTTTTTTAAGGCATCATCCCATTTCCACTGCAAATTTCTGTATCGGTTATTTTACTGGGTAAGTCATTCCTGAATTTAATGATTTAGGACAATAATCATTTTATTTGCTTAATATTGTAAGGCCAACAAATTGTCCTGGGCTCAGCTGGGCAGTTCTTGTGTTGGTCTTGCTGGAGTCTGTCACGTGGTTACGGTTGGATGGTGGATGGGCTGGGACTGAATGATCCGAAATGTTCTCACTCACACACCCTGGTGACGGTGCTGGCTGCCTGGCAGCCTTCTCTGTCTCCATGTTGCCTCTCATCCTCAAAGAGGCTAGTCTAGGCTTCTTGACATGGTGGCAATATTCAAAATGATGGGCGTGGAAATCGAATACAAATTGAGGTATAGGTTCAAAACTTACACATGACTTCTAAGGCCTTCTATTGGCCAAAGCCAGTCATGAGGTTAGCATAGATTCAGTGAGTGGGGACGTGGGAAGGCTCTTCCCTTCTTTCCTTTTGGAAGCTGCCTGCTTGCAGAAAGCGCTCATGTTGCTGTCCTTCTCAGAGCCATCGGTTTTATGGCAGTAGTCCTTGGTTGGAGAGGCTTGAAGCTGTCCAGCGCTGTTGGCGGGTGGGTAGACTGTCATATTCAGGAGGTTAAGCTTATAAAGCCGGTTTGTCTGCAGATGTACGTACCATTCTTTAATCTCAACCTTAGAAATAATAAAAGTGATGTCTTGTCTTCCTTCTGCCTGGAGTCTACAGCTTTTTAAAAATTGGTTCAGAACTCATGCAGAGTATAGGAACATCATTTATTGGGCCTTAAATGAACTCAGTGATTTTATAAGTAACAAATAACCAAGCAGTTCTTAGGGCTCAGGTCTCTTGCTTTAAATCCCATTTGCCTTTCTGCTGTATTTTCTAGGTAAAATCATATCCTGGACATATATGAAAATCTATTACTCTATGATTCAAATCTAATTTCCTGTAGAATTCAGAAATAATTCTGGATAATGGTACGAAAATTTAAAATAATTCCTATAATGAATAAAGTGGCTTTTTTCATGAGTGGAATGCTTAAGCAAAATGATAACAACATATCTAATTATTAATATATGTAATATATGGTACATATATACTATAAATATTGATATAATACTTAGGGATAGGCATGTGTATAAGAAAAATATGTAGGAACTTAGTTACTCTTAGTTGACAATATAAAATATGATAGAGCATAGTATTTAATAAGGTTGGTAAACCTCTAAACGATGTCAGCATTTCATGCCGTTCCATACAGGATATTAGCCACAGACATTTGTGTTATTTATTGCTGTCATTATGCATTTTTTTTTCATTCATGGCAACCCTTCAGAAACCATATTGTTAGTTGAGATGACAAAAGATACTATTTCAGATTTTGGTCTAAAGCATCTTAATGATGTTTTTATTATATATTGAGCCTTATCTCGTTTCAGACCATGTCTTGCAATTTCTATGCTTATTGAAGTTGCAATTAATACTCTTTTATATTCTCTTAACTGCACATATATTCGTAATGTGGTTATATACTAAAGGATGGATACCTCTCTTTTAGTCTTTGGTTTTCAAATGAATTATACCTTTAAGAATAAGAAAGGGAAAAACACCTTTTTTATCCCGTTACAAAGGTTTGAAGACGGCGACGGACTATGTAATATGTGACTACGTGTCTTTGTTTTTCCATGTATCTCATTTAGACATTTGGCCTCACAAGTCTGGCAGATTTAAAGCAAATCCACAGGGCATGAGGGAGCATGAATGAAACAGTAATTATATCAGAACAGCAATTCTGCTCCTGTCTTTTGTCATTGTTGTTGTTATAATAGTTTCTGCATCAAAAATCTCCAAAATTAAAGAATGCAGCCAAACAATCCTTTTCAATATAAGAATTTGAAACACTTGTATATTTACACACACACACATGCACACTTGCTTGACACTAGGTGAATAATTTAATTGTTTGATATGAGCTTCTCACTAGGTTAGAAAATACTGTTCTTGAGGCCAAGGCCACGAATTCAAATTCCAGGTGGGTAAGAGAGTTTTGCAAAATGCATGGAAAGCGACTTGTTCCAAAGCCATGTATTGCCTCCTTAATCCCAGGCCATCACCCGACATTTGCATTATTCCATGTTGAGTGAGCTGCTAGTGTTTTGCAAACCTATCACTAGGATGGACTGACCACTTGGGAAAAATCTTAGAATTGGTGAGTCACTAGCATTCCCATTGCATGTAGAGAGGCTTTGCATTCCAGATAATTTTCATTGCTCACTTTGCTGAAGTAAGATTGAAGAAAAGCTCAAAAATAATGTCTATTTTTGTACATAGTCACTAAGGTGTTGGTTTGGGCAATTTATTCTGAGAGGAAAGTCTTCAAATCAGAGCATCTACAGTAAAAAAGGCCACAGGGAGCCTTAAAAAACAAAACCTTTAATACTATCATCTGTTTTCGTTCTAAAAATCCTTTTCTTCCTTACATTTCTCATTTCACCTCCTCTACCTTCTAGAGAAAATTGCATTTAGTGCTCAGCATATAACTAGAAGCTTTTGTAAAAATTCATATAAACTTGAAGTTTTAAAACCAGCAAAAAGCTTCCTTTTAGCTACTAACGAAATGGGTGAGAAGTAGCTTAGTTAGTTGCTTAGGAGGTCAGGGATGCAAATACTAAATACTAGTGAACTTGTGAGCCAAACCACATGTAAATAAACAAATATAAATAAAAATTATCTTGCCTTCTGAATTTAGCTGTTTTTAAAGTTTCCTCAAAGCTCTTAAGATTAGATACACTAAATTAGTGTATTCTTTAAGCATATTCCCTTCATGTATGTCACATAAACAGATTGAGGAAAAAAATGTGTTAAACCTTTATAAGAGCATAAAATGATTCCATGCCTGGGTTTTTGTAGAGCCACACGTGTTACTGGATTCATTTTCCATAAAAAGTCCTCTTTCTTCGTTTAATGCAAGGTAGAAATTTTTGGACAGGCAAGCTTTCAAAGGAGCAAAAATTGCCAGTTAAATTTTTGCTACTTTGAATGTTCGTCAGATAAATGTCATCTTTTCAAATTAATTTCAGGCCGATATTAGGTCTTTAATATCAAATCGAGATTGAACATCAAGTTCAATGTTTGAGGTTGTCCTTGATCCCCGAAGCGTCGAGTAGCCTTGGTTAACTCATTGTTGAGGCCGAGCATCTGCGGCGTCGGAAGCAGCGCTGATTGAGAAGTGCCCACACTCCACCGGCATGAGCCCAATCCGGTGGGTCAGAGCGCTGAACTAATTAAACCTTCAGAAATGGGGCTAAAGTTTATTTTAAAAGCAATAAAAATTCTGAAGGCTGGAAGCCTTCCTCTCAACCATCCCAAGGACATTAAACTCACAGAGGCATCTCACTGGGAAGGGGACTGCTCTTTCATTCTTATTCATTCCCTTCTATGGGAAAGCTTATTGTCTTTGCATAAAAATTCATGGACAAGGGAAGTTGAAAATAAATGTAATATTATTGTTGGTTGGGCTGGTGACCACAACATTACTTACATTTTAGAACTGAGGTTAAATAAATTTCTCTCAGGTAGCAATGAGGAAAGACACAGTAAGTCAGCATGAGAACTCTTAAGATTTTTGGCTTTAATCGTATGTTTGGGGCACTGATCTACACTATTCTTATGTAATTTATTTCTTTCTGTAGGATTATTCAAGCTTTTATATTTTTTCCATCATCATAAATTTATTTGATGATGTTCGACTCTGGAATTTTTATTTATTGTAAACGAAAAATTTATAGGAGCATGTTTGTCGTTGAGAAAGACAGAGTTGCTTTCCAAGAGTTTTCCTCAGAACGGGGCGAGGTACACTGGCAATGATGAGAGCGTACACTAATCTCCGGGGTCATCTCCTCCTCCCAGTGGCAAAATACTTTTCACATGTGTAAGGAGTGTCTTGGTTGCTGTTTAGAGCAAAATGGAATCAGACAGTCGTGTATAGAATTCTACATATTCTATCTCAGCCTCCTGGAAATTGCATCTATGGCAAAATATATTGGTGTCTCTTCAACAAAGTGAGGAGAATTTAAATTTTAACCGTGACACATGTTCATATTTTGCAAATAAATACTAGTTAGCAGCACTTGGGGACGGGGCAGGTCAGAGGTGACAAGAGATGCATCTGTGATTAGCCCCAGATGCTGATATTAAGTGCGGAGTGCATCTAAGGAGAACACAGCGTCAATCATCTGATCTCTGTGTCTTTAATAGTTATGTTTACACCACGTAGGTTAAAAACAAATCTTTACCTTGATATATAACAAAATTAGGGTCAGAAGCAGTTAAATGACTTCTAGAAGTATGTGGTAGTTTAGATTCAGATGTGGGTTCTTCCACTAAATGTAACAATTATAGGTTCCTTAAATCCGTAAATGTCATTTTAATATTTAAATGCTGGTTATTTGGACAGATAAGCTAGGCATATAGAAAATATAGATGCCTGCCTGTGTGATTGTTTGTTAAAGGTCCTATTTCCAAGAGTAACTGAATAAATAAATTAATCACCGAAACACAGAAATCAGATACTTTAAATTCTTTGGCATTTACCAGTGGCAAACTCCAAATTCCATGGGAAATTTTCTAAATCATCTCTAATGCTAAATCTTATTTAAGTGTTACATTTCTTATTAATATTTTCCAGAAATTATTGGTATAAGCAAAAACCACTTCATTTAGATTCCAAAGTTAATTATCAATTGATCTATTTTATCGTTTATCCTGAGTGTCCTAGTCAACAAACTGACCAAAAAAAAAAAAAAAAAAAAAAAAAAAAAGTACGTTTATTCTGTGAGTGTAATAGCTGTAGGAGATTACTGGAAAGAA
Organism: Propithecus coquereli; assembly: GCF_000956105.1. Classification (NCBI taxonomy): domain Eukaryota; kingdom Metazoa; phylum Chordata; class Mammalia; order Primates; family Indriidae; genus Propithecus; species Propithecus coquereli. The sequence goes on along the minus strand of NW_012150396.1, from coordinate 3,362,909 downwards.
CTGGAAGTCTTAGAGTCCAGATCTGGTTCTTGTACTCACTTGACATCCTCTCTTGGAAGTTTCAAAGACACCTCAAAATCAGCATGTGTGAGCCTGAGCTCACGATCTTCTCTCAGACCCGCTCATCTTTCAGTGTTTCCCATCTGGGTCAGTGGCACTAGCGTCCACCCAGTCTGCAGCTCAGAAATCCGAAAGTCACCCTTTGTACCTCCATCTTCCTAACCTTCGTAGTCGATCCATCACACAGTCCTGTGCATTTATTCCTGTGACATCTCAAATCTGCCCGTTTCCTTCCATCTCTGCTGTGTCCACCCAGTCCTAGGACTCATCGTCTCTTGTCTGGACTCATGTCTTCTAATCGGTTTGTGAGTAATCCTTCCAGCCTCTGCCAGTGTGGACCCTACAGCAGAGCAGCCTAGTCAAAATGCAAGTTTAACTGGACCACCGCCCTGCATAAAACTCTTTACTTATCTTCAGATAAATGGGGTGTGGGGAGAAACCTTAATAAAACTGCACGGCACCACATGGTCTGTCTGCTACTCACCCCTCTGGGCTCACATTCCCCATTCTCTTCCCTGTTATAGCCAAAGGAAATAACCTCTCTTTTGGCCACTCAATTGCAGGCCACAGGGCCTTTGCATAGGCTTTCCCCCTACCTGGAACATTCTGCTCTTTCTTCTTTGCCTGGTTAACTCCACTCATCTTTGAGGTCTCAGCTTACATTTCTTCAGGGAAATCATCCCTGACATCACTAAGTCAAATCTCACACTTAGAAGCTTGTATGACCATCTTTGCACTTGTCTTGGTAGCATTCTTACATATATGTTGGTGTGGTTAGTTACTGTAGTAATACCAGTCACTTCCCAGCTTCCTCCTCCCACTACAGACCATATACTTTGTAAGATCAGAAATAGGATGTGTTTCTTTATCATGTGTTTCTAGCACTGAGTACAAGGCTGGGTGACTAATACTTGCCTGATAAATACTTATTGAAAGAACGAATCAGTGCATACATGATCTACCTGTGTCTTTGCATAAGTAACCAAGCACTTGTACCACAGTATCCTCATCTATAAAATACAGGAAGATTTAATATTTTTAAAGGTCCTTTCCAGTTTTTTTACCCCATACCATCCAAAATGTGTCTGGTTTAAAATTAAGCATATGGATTAGTTTGGAATATGTGTTCAGTGCTGACTCACTACACCTGTCTGTGACTGCTGAATGCAGAGGTGGTGCAGGAGTCGTGCAAAGAAAAGAGAGAGGAGAAAGAAGATAAATAAATGTAAAAATCTGGAAGGAAAGCAAAGATATGAGAGGTGGATAAAGTTAAAAGTAATAAAACCAGGGAAGAAATGTGATTCTTTTTTTTTGCTTCACCTGGTAAGGAGTAAATGGCAGAGAAAGAAAGTTTTACTCTCCATATAGCAAAGGGCTTGCATGCCCCTCCCAACATCTCTCTCTGTCTCTGTCTCTCTCTCTCACACACACACAGAGCTAAGGAGCGTCCATCTAGCTATCTGCCTGATGGAACTAGTGAGCTAACGGAAGGTTTGTGATCTAACTCAGGATTCCCGACTCCTGGTCTTTCGCACTGTTGCTGTTCCTTTCATCAGATTAAAATCTCTGCACATCCTTTGTGTTTGGGGTAATAAGTTAAATTTAAGTATTATCGAGCTGGCATTTAAAAATTTGTAGTCTATAAGGAAATTGAGAGAGAAGAAAAAAATCTGGATTGCATTTGCCTGACCCGTAATAGATTTTACTAAGAAAACGACCTTTAATGTAAACAATCTCTATATTTTTTTATGTTGTCTTTTTAAAATAACGATTCTGTAAATAACTTATTTTTCCTAAAATGCACAAAATGTATTCCTAAGATCCCTGTCGTGGGAGCCGTGGCTTGGGCTCAGCCGAATATAAAATCCTCCAAATTTTCGATATTCTTTTGCTCACAGCAGCTTTTCAAAAGGTAGATGACTAGGAAATGCACTTTCATTCTCTGCTTAGTGCTTGAACATTAGTTTGACTTTAATAGGCTGGGATGATTTCAGCTTATAAATCTTCAACTGGAGGATAAAGTTCAAGTAGATAAAATCAAACAGATGTTGGTGGGAGGATTTCTTCATGACCCATAAAAGTGCTATCATCAAAGCCCAGAATCATTTGTTTTGAATTATTACACTGTTATCAAAAGGACTGTAGCAGTCTGTTTGTTGAGGAATTGGATCTGTTTATCTGAAAACAGAACAAAGATGCCATGCGAAGGCGGTCCTGGGAAAGTGTGGTTCAGATGATAGCTGACACGCTGGGGTAGCTCTGAGACGCTGTGATTGACATTTGTCAGCAAACATGGCAGTCAGGGCATGTCACTCTCCAAGGGATATGGAATAGCCCTGTGTTAACCAGAACTTGGCCAAAAGCAGGCTGGGGGTTCGTGGTAGGGAAACCCTCCCAGTAAAATAAAAAAGCTCTTGTCTAAGTGAATAATCAGCTGTCAGTGGGGGGATAATAATTCATTTTCTAAGTATTTAGATAAAGGGCTAGTAAGTGGTACTGAAATGCTCGCTGTTCCAGAGCACGTTCCTTGGGACCGGTGTCAGCCCGTCTCCCGTCTCTGTGCTGCTAAGCGGGAACGGTTGACATCCGCGCACCTAGACGGGCCCACGTGTCAGAAAGCAATTCTTCCTAATTCCTTTGTCATTGCATTAATTCGGTTTATAGGACCAGGCTGGTTTCAGCTTCGGATGTAACCTAAGGGCAATGCAGAAATTCAAACTATTAAAATATGACACGACTATCTTAAACCTGTAGATGATGACGTTTCTGTGGGGTCAAAACTGTGGACCTGAGTTCCTTTTGCATCGGATGCATTCAAAATACCTCCATTTAGTTCCCAGATACATACTGAATTATACTGGCAGTATAAACTAGTATGAGGAGTTTCCTACTTCACTAACCTCTCCCGGTGGGCTCTGCAGACCCTGTGTACCCTGGCTCCCTCGGTGAACCTGACTTTTTCTTCCCCTCAGCACACAACGTGCTCTGCTCTTCCTGGTGCTTTTGTTTTCATTGGTGCCGTCAATTCAAGCGCTTGGTCTTCCTCTGTCGTATTTGCCTGTCTACGGTTTTCTGCCCTATAGTTCTTAATTTTTTTCTTTTTTGCTTCATGAGTCATTTTGGGATTCTGATAAAAACAACAAGAATTTACCAGAAAACACAATTATGTTTAAAATTTTGCATGCAATTATAAGGCATTCACAGATCTGCCGAAATCATTTTTGGTCCTTCTCTCCACCACCTCCCATCCCCCCCAGGATAAGAGCCTCAGATAAATCCTTCGAGACTCAACAAAAGCCCGATTTTTCCATGAAACTAAACTACTGCAGTGCATGGTCTGGACTGTTTCATATGGCACTTAACGAAGAGGGCCTCGGGATTTAGGAGGCTGGGTTCTAGCTCCGTTCTCTGCTCAGCTCTGTATCTCTAGCACCCAGCCTCTCTGGGATACAATTTCTTCCACCGTAAATGAAGGGAACTGAGCTTTTATTTGCTCTAAAAAGCTTATGATTCACGTCTTGTTCTTATTGCCCTAACTGGATCAGAAGTTCTTTGTGGGAAAGAATCTATCTTAGCGGCTCTCTGTGTATGTTGTAGGTTATCCAACATAATGCTAGCTTCCAGACATCAACGAGCAAACACTTATTAATTATATACTAATAAGAAAATAAAGCAAACAACACACTACCTGATTTTTTTTTCTAATCTGAAATTTCTTTGTGCCAAATACAGAGCAAAGAAATTTCAATTTAAGTGGAAAATCAGGTGACATTCCCTTTGTTTTATTTTCTTGTGCTTTACCCTTTTTCTCCAAAAGTTAAGGCTACATCGGCTACAATACTGCATGGATGAAGAATCTCGGTTTTCATTCGTAGAAAGTATTTTTCTTTTTTTAAGGGATGTGCATAGAGGTTGTTCTGAGTGGATATACAATGATACTGCATGAATATCATTTCACATTTTCCTCTGCCTCAATCTTTTCCAAACCCAATTTAATTGCAAACATGCAATGCTTTCCCTACATAATTTTTTTCAAAGGACTAAGAAAAGCAAACATTATAAATGGGCAAGTGTTACATGTGGGGACCACTGATTGGATGGAAATGCAATTAATCAGGCCTGAAGTTTTCTCAGGAGAATGCCTGGTACATCACACAGCCCAGAAAGGGACACATTTAAACAGACAGTAGATGTCCTCCGATATCTGGGTGGCTGATGGTGGGTTTTGCTGTCTGTGGTGACGTGTCTAGTCAGCTCCTCTAACGTTCCGGGGACTTTCACAGGGAGTGTTGCTATGTTGCCCATACCATTAGGGGTGTTCAGAGGCCTTTCTTTCTTTTCCCCTCTTCTTCTCCCCCCTCCAAAAAAAAATCCCTCAAGGAAGAGGAATATAGATCAAAGGCTCAAGGGTGACCTTAATGATAGAGAATTTCTCTAGGAAAAATAAAAAAGATTTAAACAGAATTGGTTAAATTGGGACAAAGTCTTGCCTTTCTTCTCTTTTTGCTCTTTTTCTCTGATGGCCAATGTTTGGGATTTAACTTCTCCTTTACACAGGGCTGGAGTGTGGAAGGGGCCCTACACCTGTTTCCCTTCCAGCCATGTTTCCCCATCACTCCCCTCTCCAACACACACACACACACACACACACACACACACACACACAGATGTGTACACACTCATGATTAGGTGGAGCTCAAATAAAGAAAAACATGAAGGGAGAAATTTAGCCAAAGCATTCTCCTAATTTTGGTGGGTTTTTCTTCCTTGCTTATTTCCTATTCATTTCTCTACAGGGTAGAGATCGGGGTATGCTCCTCGAGGGAAGGAAGCAAAGGGGTAGACTATGGAAGCCTCAAGCTAAAAGGATTAATGATTCTCTGAGCACAGTTTTGACAGAACCAAGTTCACCAGTATTGAGATTAATAGGGAGTTGGAGCAAAACCCATCAAGTTAAAAAAAAAAAAAAAAAAAAAGGAAGGAAGCAAGGAAGGAAGGAAGGTAGGAGAAAACAGGAAGGAAGGAAAAAAAAGAAAAGAAAATTGTACATTTATTTGTGGTGTTACTTCCACAGATATCTTTGAAAATCTAATAGGATGGTTGGTAACAGGCCAAAAACTTGTGAATAATGATTCTAATCTCTGAATCCCTTTGAACGTCATTAACATATAACTGGAAAACAACAACAAACAAACTTTAAGAGCTTTGTTCATACACAAGCCAAAGCTTGTTTTGTTCAGCCCACGTAAGGAATTTTTAAAAATTGCCAACATGTATAACTTGGAAAATTTCAGAAAAAAATTTTAATTTCAGGATTCCCTTAAAAATCGGAAATTCTAGCAAATATAGATCCAAGTTCCTACAGGATATCACTATCTGGAGCTTATGAACAACTGACCTTGTAGACAGAGGATGCATTTTCTGGTTTGCAACAATCCTTACTTACCTCTCCTTAGTGCTTATAGCCTGGCATTGCACCTATCTGGTGTACCTTCCCAGTCACCGTGGACATTTGAACGTGCAAACGATGTTTTAAAATGTTTTCAGGTAAAGTCCAATAATATATTTTTGTTGAATTGAAGTGAATTGGATTTCCCGCAGTTCTTCCGTCAGAAAAGTTCTATAACAAAAGTCATTACCTGCTGTGTTATAAGCCTTCACTTCATGAAGACGTCATGTGACCACGTAGCCATTTCTTTTCTAGGCACATAAGGTTCTTTTTCTTGAATAATTATCTTTTAAGATTTTAATCATTTTCATCATTTTTCAGACTACCTTCAACATTTACAGAAAGCCAAATCTGTAATAGTTTTCAACCACGTGAATATGAGCATTTGTGTTTACGTCAAGAAAAAGAGAAAAAATCACATGTTAGGGACTTCTTAGGAGACAATGGCTCTAACACATCCATGACTAGTGTTTCATACAAGAAGTTTTGGCAGTTTTTTACTTGGCTAAAATTCATTGTGGTTTTTAGCTCTTTTTGAAGTCTTTCCGCATCCATTCATCCATCCATTTACCCACTTATATAAGGCCAAAGTTAACGATGGAAATCACTGATTTTAATAGGTTGGGAAGCCAGGCTCATTCTTTCACTTATCTACTTAAAAAAATCCAGGGAGCCTCTATTTTATGTCACATTATGCTGAATACTAAAGGAATAACTAAGCCTAAGTTATAATTTCTGATTTCAAGATTCAATGTTTTATAGAAAAGTGAAAGCTGTAAATAGTTTGTCTAACGCCGTAGAACGAATAATAGTAGCACGAGGATTTGGACACTAGCCTATTGGATTTGGAAATACTTGCTTATACGCTATGGCGCATCCCTTTCTAAGCATTAAGTACTCACATGTAATAAGCCAAAAATAAGCATGACTTACAAGATGTAACTGAAACATTATTTTTTACTTCTCCTACTGTCCCGGTTCCTGAATGTGACCTCTGGCAGATTCTCTGACTTTTCTTGTCACTCTTAAGTAAAAGAAAGTGCAATGGTCACTTTAAGTCCAAGCAAAACCTCAGTCCAGAAATGAGAATGCCAGCACGCCCCCAGGAAGACCTTCTGTGCGGGAGTCATCCCTTGGGAGGGCTGCCCTCACCCAGCAAGTGTCCCTGCGCCCTTGGAAACATGACATTAAATAGCAAATAAAAACACTACGACAAATAGAAGAGAAGAGACTGTGGAAAAAAGGGAAACACTTTATAGTTTTGTATCTTTGTTGGCACTTTTTTTCCTGCTCTTTGAACAGGGAGCTCCGTATTGTCATTTTGCCCGCAGCCTACAAATTCAGTAGCTCGCCTGGTGTGGAGACCAGACGGAGCGGCCAGGGTGAGGCTGCTGTATTGTGAGGCCCAAGGTGGTGCCTGGGGCCAAGGTCAGAGCAGTGGAATTGGTGAGAATGGGTTTATTTCTGGATCCGTTTTGAAGCATTTCTCTCTCTCCCCTCCCCTTATATATACAACAATTCAGATAATTTTTAATTGAAAGAGAAGACTTTTTTTTTTTTAAAGCTCTGGATAAATTGGATGGAGTAGGCATAACCAATTTAAATATAAAAACACACCTGGAAACACTTTTCTGTGAAATTACAGTAGAAAGTACACTTAGGAGGGGTTCCTCATTCGTCAAAATCACTGACTTTATGCTTGGCTGTGGCTGGTAGCGGTATTTCTTTCTGATGGGTGGTTGAGTTTGTACAGGATATGTAAATGGGTTGAAAACACAGTGACTAACTCTCCCAAGTGCAATATAAAGCTCTCATGAACCAAACGTTACGTGTCCATTAAAAAAAAATTAGCTGCGTCATAAAGAAGACCTAAAGCTCTTGCGGGTTTGAGAATAGCTTATTATTCGAGGGCAAAGTGGCCAGATTGCCACCGTCCCGCGTCCACTGTTGTGAGTCTAGACATCATGAAGTCTTTTACGAAGCCAGAATGAAGTGCATTGGGTTTCTCTTTCCTGTTCCTGGGAAGTCACGATCCCTCCCAAACCCGTTTGGAGTACTGGCTTCGTCACTCCTCACCTGGGGGCTCCCAGGGGACTCTATGTCTTGCGCAGCCAGTCGGTGATGACCGGTGCGAGAGCCGCCACTGAAGCAGAGGGGACGTGCAGAAGAGGTGGAGAGACGAAGCAGGGGTTAAGCAGAGACTGCCCCCAAGTACAGAAACTGTGGACCTGCATTTTGGCTGGATGAAGAATTATAGCGTCGATAATTAGCAGTGCATTTTTATATTATGACATGCCAGGCCCATAACTTCCTTCCTTTCCTTTTCTTTCTTTCTTTTTTTTTTTTTTTTTGTTCCCTGAGACTTGTCCTAAGGAGAAAGGAGAAAGCCGGGGAGAAAAACGAAGTGAGAATTAGATTAAAGCCGCCTTGCACTACTGAGCGCTGAGCCTACATGAGCTGCCGGATCAAGGGCCAGCACTGGAGGAGCTTTACTACGGTTGCTCAAAGTCAGCATGGCATCAGAATTTTGTCCTTCCCTAGCGCTACCTGCTTTCAGTAAGGGTCACCGGTGGTGGTGGGGCCTCCCTGAAAAATCAAGGATAAAGAATAAATAACTGTAAGCCTTAGTGGCTCAAACAAATTATGTTCCGGTTGGTAGCCGGAGTGCTAAGTGGGACGCAGTGAGCTTGAACCTGAGAGTCTTTTTTTTTTTTTTTTTTTTTGAGACAGAGTCTCTCTCTTGTCTGGGCCAGAGTGAGTGCCGTGGCGTCAGCCTAGCTCACAGCAACCTCAAACTCCTGGGCTCAAGCGATCCTCCTGCCTCAGCCTCCCGAGTAGCTGGGACTACAGTGCCTGGCTAATTTTTTCTATATATTTAGTTGTCCAGCTAATTTCTTTCTATTTTTAGTAGAGACGGGGTCTCGCTCAGGCTGGTCTCCAACTCCTGAGCTCAAACAATCCGCCCGCCTCGGCCTCCCAGAGTGCTAGGATTACAGGCGTGAGAGTCTTGATGGGTGATCAGTGCCTGAGCTTCTGTGTAACGAAAAAGTTTCCAATCAAGAAATACATTATCAAGTTCTAGTAACACTCTTTGAACACACAGAAAAGACATTCCAGCGCAGATAGCAAAAAGGACCCCATAGCTGTCCAAATTTTTGTGTGTGTTCTTGGTATGGGAGTTAACAACTGTATCTTGGACTGTACCAGTGCTTTATATAAGGAAGAAATATTTTATATAATTCAGCGATCGGATCATGAGATTCTTTTCGTTAGTGGTATAGAATTTGATATGTCTGTTGTTCACCATACCTTTTTAAAAGTTAGCAAATTTTAGACAGTCAACCTCAAAAAATATTTTTTTTCTTTTTTACTGGAATTTCTCTTGCTACACTTATGCAAATATTTGAACTATTTTATTGAAGAGCCACATGTTCTGTTGGTGGCTTCATATATTCAAAGCAACTATGAAATGTGAAATTTGAGGACAGCTGAATTTTCACTTGCTGAATGGAAACTGATATAAACAAAATGTCCTCTCCTTGGCTGCTGGCAGCCACAGTTAACCTGTCAAGGAAGTACTTATGATTATTTCTCGCTTTCTGGTGGGAGTGCTGAAAACTTACAACCTCTTTGGGAATTTCGCTTTTCTTCATGAAGCTGTAAGGAGAGCCATTATATATACTTTCAATTATAAGCTGTTTTGAATGTTGAAAGTTCTTTTCTAGCACACAGAATTAGAGGAGACTGAAAAATATCCCTAGTCATTCTACACAACAGTAAGTAAGTCTGCCGGAATTTTATTTAGCTAAAAACCCCACAAAACTGAACTATTTACAATTTAATCATAATGACATCAAAAACATTTAGCAATGTCGCTCACTTTTTGAGTGCTTATTATGTGCTGGTCACTATTCTATCTGCTTTAGGTATATTAAAGTTATTTCTTTCTTTCCACGGACCCTTGAGGAAAATAATATTCTCGTCTCCATTGCGAAGCACAGGAGGATTAAGAAATCGGCTTCAGGTCACTAAGTTGGTATGTGGCAGCACAGAATTGGAACCCAGATGGCAAGTAGTTCAGCATTAGAGAAAATCTATTTATGTATTTCATTCTAAATGATTAATTCCGGTAGTTTTAAAGTTTAAAAATTTTAAAAGCATAATAAAATAGTAAATGCTATATTTGCAAATAGTAATGACTCTTCAGTTCCTCTACAACTTTATTGAAAATATTATAATTTATCAAGAATAATTTGGATTTTGAACCAATATCATCTTTAAAATACTAAGGAATTAGCCCGTAAATGGTGGCATGGTGGCATTGTGGAGTTCAAGGCGATAACTGAAAATTAAGGGAATGCCAATAAATGGAGGAATGGTTGAAGAAAACAGTGGCATATCAACGCCATGAAATAGTATGCAGCCATCAAAAATGAGTTAGTTTGGGGGAATCTCCACAGTATGTTAACTGTGAAAGCAAAGTTCGTAGAAACATTTATAATTTGATCTCATTTTGTAAATCGAACCATGTCAAATCCTGCCATGTATGTGTAGGTGTGTTTGGGTGGGTGGGTGCATGTATGTGGCAGTCAGTATTGATGTCAGCGCAGAGAAATTCATGGAAGGATACACTGTTAAAATTATGAATATGTGTGGGGAGATGTAAACGGGCAGAATGAGAGAATTAAAGAGAAAGAAAAAAAACATGCTCACAAATAGATGCATAAGTAATAAACATAATATGACAATGATGATAACAGGTGCACTGGGCTAGGTCTCAAGAACCGTAAAGCCTTGATTCCAGTTTGACGACAGGTCACTGACAGAATATTGTGCAGAAAATTGAAAGAGACCATAGTGCGCTCCATGCTTCAGCTGTGGGTATAGTTTCACGGAGTCACAATGTGAACCCAGCCTATTTTTCCGACCACATTTATGGTTTCAAATAATGCGGCGAGGGGGTGCAGTTAGTATGCATCTGTGGCATGCTGAGGGGAGAAGGAGATGTAGCTAGCAAACAAGTTAAATCATAAGCTCCCAAGTGGGAAATCATGTATAATACCTTAGCTGAAAGTCCAAAGATGAGCATATTATTTACAAACTGGAAAGTATTTGTTAAAAGAATCAGCTGGAAGGGTTGAGAGGACTCCCTCTGGGATGCAGAAATTGGGGAAGGAGCACAGGAGGCTATTGCGGGGTTGTTTATTTGTTTGTTTCAGCACTATTTGACATTTTAAACTATGCATTTATAAAACTTGGTTTAAAATAAAAAACAAATAATATTAATTTAAATCAGATTGAAATTGTATGATGTAGCAAATATTTTGCATTTAATTTTCCGTGCTCCCTTGACCTTCGTTGATATTTACAAATTATCTTTGTTAGTCTTTAGAGACACAACCATAGAGAAAGCATTTGGGAAGGTATAGACATAAATATAATTATATTTGGGATATGAACAAATGTGAATTCACTGGACCTGGTCCTCTTTCCTACTAATCCTGGAATTTTAGGGCAAGAAGCACCTTAAAAAGTCATCTTATCTAATTCCTCCTTTATGTAGATAAAGAATGTGAGACTCGGCTTAAGCAATCTGGCCAAGTAAAGAATATTCTTTAACTTACTTCCACTGTGTAAGAACAGGTATGTTTTGTTGACAAATAAATATTTAAATAACATAATAGTTTTGAGACCAAATATATATTAAAATATAGACTGAAATCTGTGTTTATGGTATCAAAAAGAAAGAGAACATGTTTTATTACCTAATATTTCCCAGTCTTGTCCTTTACACTTTAAACAACAAATCCACTTAAAAAAAAATTTATGCTAGGCCAGGCGTGGTGGCTCATGCCTGTAATCCTAGCTCTCTGGGAGGCCAAGGCGGGCGGATTGTTTGAGCTCAGGAGTTCGAAACCAGCCTGAGCAAGAGCGAGACCCCGTCTCTACTAAAATTAGAAAGAAATTAATTGGACAACTAAAAATATACAGAAAAAATTAGCCGGGCATGGTGGTGCATGCCTGTAGTCCCAGCTACTCGGGAGGCTGAGGCAGAAGGATCGCTTGAGCCCAGGAGTTTGAGGTTGCTGTGAGCTAGGCTAATGCCACGGCACTCACTCTAGCCAGGGCAACAGAGTGAGACTCTGTCTCAAAAAAAAAAAAAAAAAAAAATTTATGCTTAGATCCAAATGATGAAATAAAGGAAAAAACTTTAGGATATTCCCAAGCCCTACTCAAGAAAAAAATGTGGAGTCTTAATTTTCAATAAATGAAAGTCAACCTGATATAATGGTTACAATATTTTCTCTGTTTTGGAAACAACAGAGACATCTTGATCATATGCGTTTAACATATGGATCTGGTGGAAATCATCTGGATGCAAATTTGAAATATTATCTGTCTCTTTCTTTGGTCTGTTTGTTTCTCATTAACTTGCATTTTAACATTTGGTTTCTTATGTTGCCTGTGCTTAACTAATGGTCCAATGGGGATATACATTAAAATACAGACAACAAAGAATAAGAATAATTTAAAACGGAAGAATGTTCAAAACCTACACAGTGGCTGGTGGTGTGTAGCTGAGTGATAAACGGAGTAACCAAATCATGAATATACTCATCTGGTCTCCCGTGTCTGCATATACACAGTCTCATGGTACTCTCCATTGTGAAGGCATAGAATACTTAACCGATTATTTAATTTATTAAGTTTAAAATGGAAACAAAATAGAAGCCATATCTGCCTGTAATGGCGTGAACCTCTGGAGACATGCCCGCCAACCTGTGTAGGTTATTAAATCACCATTTGTGTAACTGTGCTCTAAGTCTCTGAGTGTGTATATGTGTATGTGTGTGTGTATTTTAAACACAGTTTAGATCCTACTCTGATTTTTCTCAATTGTATCATAAGCATTTTTCAATCACAAATTTTTTTGGCAACGTTTTTTTCTATAAAGTGTTTTGGTGGATGTCTGTGTCTGGCTTATACCCTTCTTAAGAATTGTTTGATTCCAAGGAACAAAAATAGAGTTGATCTAGGTTTGAGCAAGTGGGGTTTTTGGCGGGGAGACAAGGAGATCTCATGGAGCATCATTCAGGATGGGCAGCTGGATGGTCTCCACCTCTTTCTCTTGTGCTCTCTCTCCTTCTCTCTGGTTGTAATCTCTGGTCTTGGATTATTATTTTTTTTAAACATGAGTTGATTATAAAAAAAAGTAGTGAGAAAACTGGAAGCAGATA
>NW_012150396.1:3325708-3349037 GCF_000956105.1 Propithecus coquereli | reverse complement strand
TCTTGTCCAGTTCCATCCAAACTGCTGCAAAAGACATTATTTCATTCCTTTTTATGGCTGAGTAGTACTCCATGGTATGTATTTGCATACCAATGTATTTGCATACATTTTCTTTATCTAGTCATCAGTTGCTGGGCACTTAGATTCATTCCGTATCTTTGCAATTGTGACTTGTGCTGTGATAAACATTTGAGTGCAGGTGTCTTTTTGATAAAATGACCTCTTTTCCATTGAGTAGATACCCAGTAGTGGGATTGCTGGATGGAATGGTAGGTCTCCTTTTAGTTCTTTGAGGAATCTCCATACTATCTTCTGTAGAGGCTGTATTAATTTGCAGTCCCACCAGCAGTGTATAAGCATCCCTTTTTTCCTACATCCATGCTAGCATATATTGTTTTCTGATTTTTTAATAATGGCCATTCTGACAGGGGTAAGGTGTTATCAGATTGTAGTTGTTATGTAGTTAATTTATTTAAATATTTATAAATAAATAAAGAAAACTTTAGGATTGGTTAGATATCATTTCTAAGCATGTAACTTGTATTTCTGTAATGGGTATGAAATTATGAAATAAAGAATAAAACTGAGTAGCAAGAAAACTATAACTATCTGGATGAGTTTCATGTCCTATAAAAGGGTTTGTTTAAAAAATGCTCTTTGCTATGGTTGCTTTAAATTAGGTTTTGTTGCTGGGGCTTCAAAGAATGGTTTCATATATGGGGACTTTAGTTTTGGTTTTACATACTCCATAATAATGTGGTTCATATCAATATAAACATCACATGGTTTTCAAAGTCAATAGTTAAGTTCCTCATACTGATTTGTAATTTCAGGAAAAAACATGCACACACATCAAAGTTAACGTATAAACAAGGTTTTAGCCCTAAAATTTATGCATAATGCTTAGTATAAAAAAATATTTTCCACCACTTTTAGGGAAGAGTTTGATGGAAAAAATAGAACTGTTTGAAAATGAGCAAAATTATTGATTCATTATAAATAATACAGGTTTGTTAGATAAATTGAAATATTTGTTTGATAATTTTGAATAGATTGATTTTACTAGAGAGACTATATGAGGACTGTCAAAGTAGTAATTTGCCAGCCTGTAGGTATTTACTTCTTTATACTTTAATATATTGTGTGTCTTATTTTGGGAGAAGTTTTATTTCTGAAATCATTGGTGAGTGTTATTACTGCCATATAAGTGGGCTGCAGATATTTTCTTGGTTAGAAACATTTGGTGACAGGTTTTTGTAGCATAGCCTATTCTTTTAGAGATAAAGATATTTGTACATCACTTTCTGCCAATACAGCCTTTTCTATACTGAGTTCTGTTGCATCCTGTTACATGCTCACTCAAAAGCAAGAAAAACTTAGCAAATCTGTCTGTAAGACTATCTTTTGGCTTTAGGAATTTTTAACACCAGTAAAAATGGAAGCTTCCATTGTTTTCCTTTGGTGGAGACTACTTTGATGCCAAGAAATATCTGCAGTACAGAATACAAGGAAGAAAGTGAACATGATATTCAAAAGCATTATTTTCACTGAAAAAAATTAAATGATTATGAAGACAAATTTTTTTTTTTTCCAGCAAGAGCAAAATGGTCATAGGCAGGAAGCAAAGTCATGGCTGGAAGCTTGACATTCTGGAAAAAGTTTAAAACAATTTGAGGATTACTGCCTTCTCGATTTCTTTAAGTGATAGAGTGAGTAAGAAAGACTTGACCGTACTATACATTTTATGATCGTTGTTTAAAGAAACATTCTTCATTGCAACAAGATAGAAAATTATGACTTACAAAATCATTTTCATGGCTATAAATATATGACGAACACCTTTACTTGAGTGTTATTTGCTAAATTGGATATTCTAGATTTTCGTTAAGTAATTACGTAGAAACATAGGCAAAGCTATAATACAATATATAAAAAATGAAAATGGCTAAATGTAACCCTATTATTTGATTATCCTTTGTGTTGAAGAAAATAACTTCTTTAATATTTTAGTTTTTATTCTCACACTTTAGTAATTCACCAATTTAAAATATAAGGGAATTCTAACTGGGATGATTCTGCTATTACCATAGGGTAAAGCAGCGCCGCTGATACAGCACCTAGCACATTGTTGGAGCTCGGTAAATGTTAGCAGTAATTTATTATTAGTAAACCAATTTGGCCATGTCACTATTTCATTGTGTTATCTTGGATCAGTGGTTTCTTCATCTGGAAAATATGAGGAAGGTTTGAAACAGATAATCTCTATGTCTCTTTAAACTATAATAGATACATAACTCTATTTTATAGTCTATCAAGAGTGATGACTTCCAAGGTCCTGGGGCTTGAGTTAAAGGGTATATATAGCACTTGTTATGTAAACATATCGGCTGTGCTTCATATGGATAGCATTCAAGTGTATCATTTTCGTTCCTAGAAATGCTATTGGCTGCCAGTAATTAATTTTTATAAAGAGCTTTGAAGATGAAGAGTGGCATGTAAGTGGTGATTATTATCATCAAGCATGAGTGCAAGTTCAACACTGCTGGAACTTCAGTTAGAATCAGAAGATAAGATTAAATTGTAATGATTTTAATGACACCAAAGAAAAGCATGAATCTCTGTTCTGAAGGAAAACATTGCATAAATTACACATACATAATAAATGCTTGAACATTTTATTAAACACTTTTATTATGGCAAAAAATGCTATATGTGACCGTCAATTTAAAAATTTCTGAAATGGATATTAAGCACAACTGTTACTAAAACATAGGAGACGTTGCTTTTGAATTTTTTTTCATAAAATTGTGTGCTATTTAGGACGTGCATATTGATGATTATGACAAAAGCTTTTGGCTGACCAAGGATGGCAAGGCCTCTCTGTATAGTAGTTCCCCTTAGCCTTGAGGGATTATGTTCCAAGACTCCCAGTAAATGCCTGAGACCACAAATAGCACAGAACTCTGCGTATATTATGTTTTTTTCCTATACATGTATACCTAGGGTAAAGTTTCACTTATAAATTAGGCACAGTCCTCTTGTGCTTTGAGGCCATTATTAAATAAAACAAGGGTAGCTTGGACACAAGCACTGAGATACTGCAACAGTAGATTCGATAATCTAGACGGCTACTGAGTGACTAACGGGTGCATAGTGTGGATACACTGGAGAAAAGGAGTATTCACATCTCGAGTGGGGACGGAGTGCATGGCACGAGATGTCATCATGCTGCTCAGAACGGCATGCAATTTAAAACTTACGAATTATTTTTTTCTGAAATTTTTCATTTTATATTTTCAGAGCACGGTCGACCGCAGATAACTGAAATCGAGGAAAGCGAAACCGCGGGTAAGGGGGGAATGACTGGAGTTCACTGATTTGCTGTAGTGTCTCCAAATCGATGGAACATAGTGCTATCAGGCTAGGTGAATGAAAAGAGTTAAGATATTTAAACACACTAAATTTCGACCCCACAATTCGTTATATGTGTCTGTGATAAATGTGCTTTTTACTTTAGCATTTTATTAATCCTATATATTATCTATTTTTAGAAACTTATCGGTAAAACGCTTCTAATATAAAGTATGCCTTGTACTATGAAACACTAATTATATCATTTATAAATTCTGGATGTTTCCTTGGAAGGGTAGAGAAGCAAAGGAAAAGAATCTTTATTGAGATATCATCACCTACAAAATACCCCCAAGCTGTGCATATCTAATGTCATCTCATGTAGAGAGAGGGAGAGATAACATACATAATATAAATATTCTGAATATGTTTGTTGATTTCGGTCATAAGAATGCCTGCTATTCATTTTAGTGTGCCATGATTTAAACATGTACATAAAAATATATATATACTTCAGAATACATTTTAATTAATGTTTTATATCTAAATGATATCATATAGTTACTCTTTCATAATCGATGGTTATTTGGTGATGTGTTCATGTGTATAACCTTGCATTTTGGTACTTAAAGAAAAAGTAATTTACGTTCACACTATAGGGGATATGTTTGCTGATATAAATTTTCTACTATTCTAATCATTTTTCATGTCTCTATGTAGAAAAATATTCATCAGTTAATCCAAATGTTTCTTAATCTTAAATGTTTAGAAAAAATATTGGCAAAAGAATTATCTTACAATAAAAACACACACAAGATGAGGGTACGATTTGTGTAAATATTTCGCCATTTTGTATGGCTAACTAATTTCTCGTAGCACATTTTTCCTTCACGGTAATCCTGTGTTTGTGTATTTAACAAAGTAAAGCTGAGAGATTTTGTGTCTCATAAACTTCTTAGGAGAGTCTCTTGGCATCCTAATTTGCCTGTCGACTTTTAGTCCTCCTTGGTTCATTTACTTAAAGATGAAAAACCAAAAATGTCATAACTTGTTGATATTTTGCCTCCTCTATTATTGCTCATTCTTAAACATTACAACATAATATTCAGCAATATTTGTTGTAAGCGTATCTCTGAAGATATTTCCCCAGGGCGATATTCAGTTTCAAATCATGGCGATGATTTTGATAAAAAAAAAAAAAAAAAACCTTGATACTTTTTTAAACTAAATTTTTACAGGTCAACGGGCCATTCTGTGATGACAGCATTTGTTTTCTCAAGGCCTTAGTAGGTCTGTGAAAAAAGTCAATGAAAAAAAGTGTAGATAAACTTAGTGTATAGTATCAATGTATGAATCATAAGATACTGCAAGTTTTTCTCCATATAAAATGGGATTTGGGATTTAAGGAAGAGTCATTTCTGAAGGTTTTAAAGTAATTTTCTGAATATTTTGTAAAGATTCATTTTCATAAGAC
The DNA here is from genome assembly GCF_000956105.1 of Propithecus coquereli. Classification (NCBI taxonomy): domain Eukaryota; kingdom Metazoa; phylum Chordata; class Mammalia; order Primates; family Indriidae; genus Propithecus; species Propithecus coquereli. Next base: position 3,344,212 of record NW_012150396.1, on the reverse strand, counting down.
ATTTATACTCAAACTGCAGTAATATTGCTCTTTGGAGTTAAGATGGGTAATGGAACAAATGAGTTTGGTGGGAAAATCTTGTAATAATTAGTTAAAAAGTAAGAATTCAGTGAGCCAACTCTTTGTGATAGATGCAGCCTTAATCATGACTTACATCCCATTGAGACCTCTTATGAAATACACATCTCTCTGCCTCTGTTGTCTGGTGTTAGATGGTAGTTCATAATTTCGGACACCTATTTCTGCCTGGCCCAGTTTCTTCTCTTTCCCTTTTCACCAAAACTCTTGAAAAAAGGGTGTAATGAAGGAGAACATGGTTCTACGGGAAGAGAAAGAAAAGCAAGGAAAGAGAAAACCACAATGGCTTGTAATATTAGAGAACTTTAAACATATATTCATATCTGCCTATCCTTTATTTCTCATATATCCTATCTACCTGTCTAATCCATCTTCCTATCTGTCAATCGCCATCTTTTAATTCTACTTCAGTTGGGATGATTCCGCCTCCTGTTGATAGATAATGTTACAAGGCTTGTTGTAGTTACCACTTTCCACATCCTTGTACACAGGAACAAAAAAAGAGACGTGATGTATCATAGCCAAGCTCGTTGCGTTGAATATTGTGGCTTTTCCTTGTTGATCCTGACTTGGTCTTATCCATCAATCATCTCTCTCCAACTGACTCATTTTCTGAAAAGGCTTCCCAAATTAGACATTTCAAGTTTAGACACAGAATTGCAGCAATTTCAAAGCACTTAAATGATCTAGACCTTTCCATCCTAGGTGTTTTTTAAATCTAAAATTATGTTGCTAATGTTTGTCCAAATATTGAACCAGTTGACATCAATGTGTCTTTAGTGTTCATTAAGGACAAATTTTCTCAGATACTGAATAGTTGTATAAATTGCATGGTAAATATTTTCCTAAGGAAGATCCGAAGTTCAATATTCAAAATACCCATGAAAGTATTTTCATTAAATTATTGGATATATTGGAATGAAAACAGGTAATATTATTAGGAAAGAATTATATCCTGATGATGTTATAAAATCCCTAGTTTATCAAATATTTCTTTTACTTCTTAAAGTAAGTACATTATCATCTGGGTCAAAAAGTAGTGATTTATTACTAAACTTTAGAGATATTTATTGTAATCATTTTTGACATGATGGAATTTTATCTTTAAATTGGGAGTAATTGTTCCCATAAAAGCTTTCCTATATCTCTCACATAAATTGAAATAATCATCTATTCTTTTTGCTTCCTTCAAAATACACATCAGAATTTACCTGATGTCTGCTACATCAGTTAAAAGACAAGTAACACCACCATTTTTTTCTTATGTAAAATGTATCTCTTCCCTTTGCTTGTACTGAATAGACAAGGATAAGGCATATTTATAAAATAAAAATGTCAAGTATTCAGCAGGAAAACCTATCATAATTGCTTATTTCAGTCTCTGATACCTCAGTTTCTCACTGCTTGTGTCACCAATGCAGAGACATAACAGATTTTGACATACCTTTAACATAGCTTCTGCTGTTGTTAGAGAACAGTACAGAACAAAACCCAATCGTTTTCTTGTGACATAGAAGAATACTCGTACTAAAGTGACAAATACCTTTCTCAGTTATTAAGGGATGTATTATTACTTTTTGAAGCTGGTTCTTACCTAGAAACATGTAGAAAGAAATATTCTTAACGTGATTTATTTTGTACAATTTAATGAAGAAGGTAGTTCAAACAAGGCTGTTGGAATATTGTTATAAATACTGTTACTTTGTAAATGCCATGTTTATTTTTAAAAGTTTTAAAAATTACTTGGAAATGTTTTATTTTTATGCCTTTCAATGAGTCCTATTTCCAGCATTTATATTGCATAATTAAAAGATATGAAATTGTTTTTCTTTGTAAATGGTAAATGTATTTTTTCAAAATATCAATTTTAAATACTGTTTAAAAGGGAACAAGTTATTATTTGAGACTCGTATTTGTTTAGAAAAATCATCACATTACCAAGTTAAGTAAAATTCTTTATGTCTTTTGAGCTGCTCGTTTTAAAAAACATTTTTTTTTGCCAAAGAATAAATAATTTTTTTACCAAATTATTATGATGGTTTTGAGCCGACACCCAAAGTGCCTAGCCTCCATAGTCTACAGCAGGAAGGCGTGTGAACAGAAGCTTTCACGTCCTGAGAATTTTTCTCAGGTATGTGAACCCACGTAGGAAATTCGGCATTGCCAGGAATAAAGTTCTCAGGAGACCTCAGGACCTTCAGTATTAACTGTGAACATTCTAGAATTCTAGGTTATGTAAAGCAGGCATTGTGAATTTATGCTAAAACAAACAGCAAAATCAAGACAAACCATAATAATCTGTGCACCCTGGTATGCTACTTATTTTTTTAAATGGGCACTAAACTGTTTATTTTTATCTCACGTGCAGTATACCCAAACTAGTTACTCGTCTCTCCGAAAAAGCAAATCCTTATGTGGCCATCAGTGATCGGTCAAAAACATTTTTTTTACTGTGCTTACCATCCCAATTTAAGCACTTCCCAGATATTCAAGATAGTCTACATGTGCATGCCTAGCTATGAGAATGAGAAACAAATATATTTAAAGGTTACGAACAGTTGATTTAGGTTCCTAAAATGTAATTGTTTTATTTTACTATTGGGAAACTCAAAATTTCATTTAAAAATGCAAATTTTAATACTGTATATGATTTATAGAGTTTGCGATTTCTTAATAAATATACAATGCTTATTTTGAATTTAGGGACACACTGTTACTTGTGTGGAATGCTCGGACTGTGATGGAATGTCAAGATGGAATGGTGTTGAAATAAAGGAAAACTACTCCAAAAGAGGGGTAAGAGACATTTAGAATGTTATGAATTGTTTTCTGGCTTTGAAGTTGGCCACCTTTAATACAAGTGTTTGTCTTACATTGTCTTTCTAGAGTATTATACTTTATCTTACCGGTTACTGCCAAATGCATCTCTTTCTTCTGAAATGATTTAGCTGTAATAAGAAACTTGTTTTTCTTTTCTCTCTTTTACACTTTTTTCCCCTTTCTGTACAACTTTGCTTTATTCTTTAACCCTCCTCCCCAAATCCAAATGAAGTATCACGACTTAGACTTCAAAGCAATTTTTAAAAAGTCCGGTTACTCGCTTGAGAGAAGAGGCAACTCTCTTCTACGCTGTGTATGATTTTGTCTTCTAAGTAAGATACTTAAGCAATTTAAATTTCGAAAATGGGGGTGAAAATTGATTTAAAATACTTTAAAATTAATGATGCATTGAAAGTTCACTTTATTCTAGCTTATCTAGACTGGTTTAGGAGCCCCGTGTAAAACTGGGGTGATAAGATCGAAGTTTGTTATAAAAATAAAACACTGAAAGTTTTTGGACTCATTTCAGAAACCCTCACAGGGTGCCTAAGTGTGTTACCAGGATACCTTTTAAAGAATGAATAATTATTGTATAGGGTAAAATATGGGATAATATGGGTAAACTCTTGGAAAGCACAGCCTGTGCACTCATTTTATTGCCCTACCGCCTAGCCCAGTACGAAGCATGCAAGAAGCCAAAAATACGTGCTTCTGGAAGTGCATTGAACTGCAGACAGGATAGTTGAGCAAGTCAAATAGGGTGAACAGGTCTCAATTCCTGCAACATTGTAATGTCTTAAGACTTGTTTTTCTCACATTAAAGAAGCCCAAGAGAACCTAAAGCTTGAAACTTATTTGTTACTCATATTTCAGTAAAATTCTAATTTTTATTCAGCAATCTTCAAGAGAATAGCATTAACAATTAATAAATAAAAAGAAATGCCTACCTTGACGTTAAACCAAGAGGATATTTAGTATGAATTTGTACTTTTTTAGTTTTATTCCCCTCACCCAATGTGGTGGTATCTTTTCTTTCAAAATTTAATCAAAGATGAAACATTTGTCAAAGATGAAGCTTTCTACAAGTTTTTTTTACATTTACAACCCCGATCGATAAGGATGATCTCCAAAAAAGAAAAAAAACAAGGATATTATTTTTGTAAATAATACATTGTAATTTAATATTTAGCAAATCTCTAAACATATCAATGACCCTATTATTGAAAAAAACACTTAAAATTATATTTTGCCTCTATAATGACTAATGATTTGTTTTTTCTTCAGCCTTTAACAAAATGCTTTGTACACAGTAAGAACTTAGTATGTTTGTTGTGGTACGAAGAATACAATTACTTTACAAGAAAATTAGGTTTGGGACAGTTACTCTGCTATGAAGCTTGAAAGGAGACATTTCATATATGCTATCAGTGGATGTTCTTTAAAACACTATACATTTAAAAATCTGTGAATCATTTTTAAATCTCTAAAATAATCGGAGGAAATCCGGCTGGTTTGTTAGATATCTTATTCTATGTTAAAGTTGCCTCTGTAGGGGTGTGTGTGTCTGTTATACATGTATACATACATTTTATATAAACACACAGACATATACAGTGTATGTACTCTCTACACACAGACACACACATCCATGCATATGAAGTAAATCGTATTTTCTGATTCTCATGCTGGTTTCAAGGATGCCTTATTTCCTTCATCTCTGATTGATCTGCAATTCGCAGTGTCTCCCAGCTCTGGGGCCCTAAATTTTCCTGCCCCCGTAGCCTCTTTGTCAAGTAGCTAATGATCTGTAAACAAACACTTAAACAGGGAGCTCCCTATTTACATGAAGCCATCTGTGAATTCCTTTGTGATGTGAATAATCACATCCTCATTTATCTGTTTCCCAAGTCATCTGATTTTCTTTTAAAAACGCTGCCTGGTGGCATTATTGTAGAATATGAAAACAAAAATAAATTGATCTCTCAGGTACTCCTGGTCTTTGAAAATCTTGAAGAAAATTCTACAAGTTTTAAAAACACATTTGATGAAGTAAGAAAATGTAATTATTGGCAAAATGGCATCCTTAGCTAGGACCACACAGATCAAGGCCATTCAGGAACTTCAAAACTAGGGGCTGTTTAATATGCAATAATTGATAGCAATTCTTATAACTAACTCATAATTTTTATGATGATTTCACAAATGAGTAATACTCCATATTTCTAAGTAAAATAAAACCGGTATTATTTGAGAATTTTATTTTTCTTCTTCTCCCATGTTTCTTTGGATTTACGTAAAGGTGTTTATTCTTAAAAATATTGTATATTTGAAGCCTAAATATATGTATTTGGTATGATTTATTCCACCATCAAATTTTAGAGGGAAGAAAAAAATCACTAGTCAGGCTAACAAAGCTTTCATGAAGACCAGTGGTTAGAGTCGCTGTGGCTTAGAAATACTTTGAGTGGTTTCTATGGAAACCGTGAGAGTGAAGCAATGAAATAATTTTAGAGGATATTTAATATTTCGTCTATTCCTCAATAATAAAAACAACAACCTAAGCTTTTCCACCAATCACAAACATTTTTGTCAAAAATGCTACATTCTTGAATCCTTTGAAATATGTAGCTAAAAACTTTAAAATGACTACACACAGCATCTATGAAGAAAAGAGACCGCCTTTTATTTCTTCAACCATATATAAACAATTTTGTTCAGGGGCTATTTGAAACCGAAGCCCAATAGAGACTGGCGAAACATCGTAGTAAAATATGGAGAAAAATGCAAAATTTTGTTAAAATGTTAAATTATTTATCTGTGAATTAAAGTATCATGTAGGTTCTATATGATATCCAATTAAAGTTAATAATTTTATTTATCTGTATTTGAATTTTTTTTTCAGGGGAGGGGCTTGCTTGTAGAATGCAGTTTCTTTTTCTATGAAAATAAAATAAGTTATTAACTAATATCTAACTAAATGTTTCATTTTATTTGAATAAAAATAGATCTATTGATTTCAAAACAGGTAGGTATTTTGATACACAGAAGATCCATCTGGTTTGACACGGCCACGTGAAGCTGTAAGAGTTCAGTTTTTTATTATGAGAGCTCCCATTAAAGGTCTGAACATATATTTTAAAATAAGATGAGTTCTTATTTTCTAAGGACATTCGTATAGCTTGTGGAGATTTCCTAGAAAAAACAAAAGTCTTGGGTTTTATTTTATAAAGCCTTATAATATTTTAAGAAGTGAAATTAGTCAAAGTGTGTTTACACTAGCATCTTATAGTTTGGTTTATAATTTGAAACCAAATGCTCTTATTAAATGATCATTTGTCTGTTTTAAAATTGCATAAAATATTTAAGGGGGAAATTTAAGATACATATAATGCTGAAAAATTTTAGCAATGTTTGGTTTTGTCCCTTCTTTTTTGTGTATCGTAGATTTTATAAGCAAGTTTATATTTCAGATACGATCTCAGGAACTTGCTCTCCTATTCATGCAATTTATCAAGAATGTCTACAAGGATCTGATAAATAGTATTTGGTTGGAGATAATCCACTGTAATCCCAATACAGAAATCAAGGGGAGAAATGGTCACAGCAATAAATTATTCTTTCATTCATTCTTGTTACCTTGATTCCACCAATTTTTTTCAAATCCCCTGATTACAGTCACTTCCCCCTGCCATACCCCACTCAAAAAATGTCTTTTAACGAAAAATATAGAAAAATATCAATAAATAAATTAGATCAACAATTTTGACTTGATTCTAGGATTGTAAATGTTGTTTTAAAAATTGTTCAATAGTAGGAGTATAAACATGGCACGAACTAACAGCTGTCAATTTCCTGTTGTAAATTGTACAAAAGCACCGAAAGCTTTAGAATATAGTTCAGTATTCCGACCTTGCAATTCTTAGTAATAAGGTCGATAGTGCTTTACTTTCCTCATTTCAGTGCATAATAAATTTAATGTTTTCAAAAGTGAATATTTATTTAGGGATAAAATAAAGACTATGCCTTATAGTTACAGTTTGCATACGCCTCTGTAAAGAATAGAATGGTTATCTAGTATTAGTGTAGATAGTTTTCATTCAAAAAGTCTATCAAGTTTTTAATGTTAATATATTGTACATGGTGTATGGTATTAAAAAGTCTTCCTTGGTACTCACAATGTTTCAGAGACAATGACAAAGGCCGTTTTGCTGGAGAACCAGTGCTCGACTAGAATGCAGTGGCTCTGATGGTAATGATGCCAGTCCACACATATTAAGGATTAAAACCGAAACCCTTGTTTTTGTTTATAACATTAGAACTTACAAAGCCTGCATATTTTGTAGTTGCTGCAGATTAGATCAGTACGTTAAAATTTCTGTCCGATATCCTATAAACACCTTGTTTCTATTTTTTGTGAACATGGACACTTTTGGGGGCCCAACCTTGCTGCCTCGTGAGTGCTTTGCGGGCAGTGTTACGATGAACAGGTATCAGTGCAGGGCACCCGTGCAAGCCACTGCACACGACACCCTCCATTTAGTATGTTTTTACTTTATGGAGACACTCTTTAGAAGTTCTGAAGTCCTTGGATTAAATTAAATTTCATTTGTCATACCTAAGTATTTTCTCTTGTGAAAATACATGTTTTCAAATTTTATGCAATTTCTCAAATTCAAAAACCACAAGGAACAAAATTTCAATTTCGTTATAATGTGTTATTTCTCAGCATCATGCATTCATAGATTATAGGCTACTTTGATGTGTGTGTTAGCAATGCTTTGACTTGTTTAAGAATGCCATTATTTAATAATAGGCATTTTTATTGCTAACAATAAAAATTGACTATGCAATATAATATTTGTTTCTGATCCAATACACAAAATGAAAGCTTTATTTATTTGATTAAAATGCAAAAGTTCAAGTGAATTCAGGTTTGTGTTGTATAGAATAGAACTTATTTTATCAGTCACTTTCATAACCTTTAAAGAGCCTTAAATAGTACATATGAAAAACACATTCATATCAGGTTCCCCTTGGGGATTTTTTCTTTGGTTTAAGAAAATTTTATTAAAAATTGGCATTGCAAATAACATTTTTCATAACTATATGTAGACCTGTTAAAATTTTTATTAAAACTGGAGTTCGGCCTGTTCTTTTTCATCATTCTATCAGATATTAAACTCCTGCAGCAGCTGTAGGAAATAGAGAAGGGGATTTTCAAAGGGATTTGAGTCTCCCTGTCTCTGTGCCTTTAGTGATCATATTATCATAACTATCACACATAACAAAGCTCTAAATCTGTAATTCAGATAAAGTAGTCAGGACTCTGAAATACAAAAATCCAAACATATGCCGTAACATTTTTTTGCAATGCCGGCTCCTTTAACATGGATTTTGTAAACTTGGAGAGGCATTCGAGAGCTTTCATATACGAACACAAACTAAACAACATCGTTAGCAGTATATTTGACAGAGATTTAATTAGAGGTGTTTTCAAACATCCAAGCAGTTCCATTAAAAGACCATGCCTGCATGCTCTAGCAAATTATGATCAAACCTCTAAAGGTTAATAAGAATGAAACTAGAAGCTTGTTTTGAAGCAAGGTCTACATGAATCTGTGTCTAAGTCTGCAATAGTCTGAGTCCTTTCTCAAGACAGCAACATTCCTTAAATGCAGTGCTAAAGGTGGTAAGTGTGACCACGTAATTCTTTTATGAATTAAGTAAGTTAAAAATGAGGGTAATAAAATTGCAAATGGGCTGAAACCCAATTGGAAACTACATAGAAAAGAGTTATATGATGAATTTTTCTTCGTATGTATAGGACAAATTTATAACTTAACGTCTACATGAAAAGAATATTTGTGCTGTAAAAAGTTAGCAAAACTCTCATCAGAATGTCCAACCAGTTTGTAAATGAGCAGCTGTATGTATATATTTATTGTAACAGTGCCTTCTACTGGTCACACCTTATCTATGATGTAAGTGAATTTACTGGATAGTAATGAAAACTTGTGTTTATCCTAAATTACTTGTGGGTATTTTTATTGCCTCGATAAAAATATTTCTGTGACTCACAACTTACATGCATAAAAAATATAGTGTGTTAGAGATTAACACGTTTTATTTCTGTTATACTTCAGCAGTAACTGAACTGTTTTAAAAATTTCTCCTAAAGAGAAAGGTATTTCTTACATAATGCAACTTAAAATGTTGAATATTTCCGCCTGTTTATTTTTATTGTCTTTCTGATTTTGAAATTGATCTGGTACTTACTTGCATTTTTCTTCTTAGCTTTTCAGTCCCACTGTGTCTAATTAAGACTAATAGAATCCTTACATATTATCAATATCTATAAAATTTGAGAATCATGAAATTTATTTGTAACTTGAGAAATACAGCGGAATTTGAACTATAACTTAACTGACAAAATATTTAATAGCATTTAGTGAGAATGATTCAAGAGTCTTCTAAATATGAAGGCGTAACAAAGATGGTTTATTTCAAATTTGTTTTGAAAAAGAATCAAAGAATGGTAAAGAGATGTGTACATAATCATGAAGAAAAGTATTCTTCAGTATAATATTTTACCTAGTACAATATTAATATTTAATTCATCCTTAATATAGAGTAATGAAACCAACATTTCATATGAACCTATGTTATTTCAGTTTTAATTTTAATAATACTTAACACAGGAAATATATAAATGATTATAAAATATCTTTCTATAAAAAACATACTCCAATTCTAGGTAGATATGATATGCACTGAATGGGCTATCTTGGTATAATAATGATTTTAAGAAATTCTTAACCATGGATATTTGACTATCTGCAATAAAATTAAAATCTATGCTATGGGAAAAATATTTTACTTTTGTTTTTTAAGTCATTAAATACTGTTTTTATTGCCAGAAGCAATATTATTAGGAAACTTTTTGATACACAAATTAAAAACCTGACTATCTGATCAAATTCATTCTATTTAATTAGAAAGAATTACTTCAATAGGGACAATTCTGTTTGTGTTAGAAATAATGTAAATCAGAAGGAATCCTCACCATTCCCTATATAACAAATCATTGCACGTGAGTGCTCACTAGTGCTTACTAGACAAAAATCAGAGAACCTTCCTGAGGCTCCGTTCCACCAAGGGCAAATTTTTAGGACGTACAGTTTAGAATTTGGAATAACCTACATGACCATAACACTCAATGGAGAAGACACCGTATTTTTATTTCCTCAAATCTATTTATTTTAAATAATTATTTTCTCTAGGAATGAATTGCTATCATTATAATATTAACATGCATGGAAAAAAACTAAGGATTAGGAACACAAGGTACAATATTTTTTGAATAGTGTTCCAGTGAGATTTCAATCAATGCTGAAAGGAATATTTTTTAATGGGGGGAAAAGCTAGAAAAACAGTTGTCAAAGATCAAAGGGCGCTGTTTCAGGTTTATAGACCAACATCTTCATCTCTTCGTGTGTGAAGAAATCCCTCTACTACTTTCTAACAATGGCATCTGTTTTGTTTAACTTGGGGCATCCAGAACAAGAATAGAGGTGTTCCTTTTTAAATTCTGTTATTTGGAATAAAGTATGTATATAGTCACAAAAGAGTATCTAATTTCTATTTATCCATATGGGACTATTTCCATATTATATGTGTACATTTACACTTGCATAGATGCACCCATGAATAATGAACCGTGGAAATGTGTGCACAAGGACACAGAAAGAGACAATACATGACAGTGGGCAGTTAATGCAAGTTCATTTCCATGAGTTAGGGATAACTGCATAATTCATGAATGGCAGAGAAAAGTCACAAGTGTGAATTGCATATGGGCAACTTAATATATGTCACTACCATGCTAGTCAAAGGATGTGTTTAAACGTACATCATTTGAAATTTGGAATTAAATTATTTTAGTGGCATATCAATAGGAATAAAAAAATCTTGAAATAAAGTAATTTTTTCCTAATAACAATAAAATATTTATACAGGACATTTTTTTTTTTGCTTAATTTGCTAGCAAACTGAGTTTCCTCATGTTTGAGTTAATTATGATTCATTCATATTTTATGCAGGGTCTTAATATAAACAAAATTGTGTTCTCATTTTTTTGAAGTTACCTGGTGCTGTCACTCAAACCATTCAATTCGCTGAAGACATAAAGAGCATATTCATGCCATGTCTAACCTTGACATTGTAATGAGAGAATGGTGATTTTCAGCTAGAACCTCAGGATTCTCAATAGTTTCTTGAGGCGTGTAATAAATATAATTCCCTATGTGTTATTTTTGTTGATTGATAGATTTAAACCATAGTACTCGGTAATTAAATATTCATTGAGAAATACTTTCTAGTATTATTTAAATAGTACAGATAGATGAAGTAGCTAAGATGCTCCATGAGAAGAGCAATGGATTAACAATTTTAAAAGATTTCAAGTACAAAGTGCTGTCTTGGGGCATAATAACAATGCAGTATTGCTGTGGGGCATGGATTCTTGCATGTTTATGCCCTTCTGAACATAGTATATGAACGCTAAATTCACGCGCTAGTTGACAGACCTAACATTGTCCCCGAGAGTTATAAATTTTCGTAATGACTCTGAGGAATTGAATTTAACCCAATGCTTTATAATTAAACTCCAATATGCAAGGAGATTTCAGTGCCTTGCTCCATCAATTCCTCTTCTGGTCAACTTCATAAACACAAATTCGTTTAGTTCACTTTAGTGCCCCCTGCTTCTACCGCACGGAGTTGTCACTTTATACCTGGGAGGAAGCAAACACATTTGCTTTACAGCTATTTTTCAGAAACTGATATTTCAAGGACAAAAGTATTCAATATTTAGACAGAAACTAAATGGATATTGGTTTTCTAACATCCGTTATATTAATACTTAATTAAATATTTCCTCATGTAAGAAAAAATTACTTGAGATTCAAACCTGTATTAAATTACATAACTGTGAAATGAACTAATAGAAAGTATTAAAGGAAGAGTATTTTAAATACGAAGAACACAATACTGTGCCATTCATGAAATACAGCATAGAATTTCTGTCTCTATCATTAAAATGCCTACAATTTGTGAACATCGTAAAGTATACTTTTCCCCTTCTATTAACCGAAACGGACTAATTGCACATTTTCAGGGTGGTTGTTGGAGATTCCGCAGGCGATATTATTATAACCGTTCATGGACATCAGACAGGTATGTAACAGTTTGGTTCAGGCTGTCTGGGACAACTAGAGTGTTGTTATGCTGCGTCTCCAAGCTGCTGGGATGAAATCAGTTGTGACAAAGCAGTGAAGATTAAATTTGTAACAGATACAACACCTTTGAAGTACTAGCTTATGATTTCACAGTGGCATTAGAAGTCTTACTGCAGTATTTAAGCAGTTAGAAAGAATGCTGGTTATTAGCAGTTGAATTTTGTAAAATAGGATTTTATTGTCTTTAAATAGCCATGGCAGCAGTTTGTATTATCCTGGCACAACGTTTTTATTGCCATGTATTAGAGTTGCTGAGTATTTTTTCATACTCTTCTTTTCCAGGTAAATTCTTTCATGTAGTAGCCCCTAAATTATAGAAACATAGAAATATTTACGAACATATATAATATGTATTTTAAAATTTAATAGCATTTCGCAGAAGACCAAAGAAAGAAACTTTTGCTTTTATTTCTACCAGATAATATTTTAATGATATCAAAATATTTCAGGCCTCACAGAATAGTATGTACAAAGCTCTAGCCATGAAGTTGAACTATTCCCTTAAAAATCTTGAAAGTACAGCGTTAGTCATATTTAAAGCGATTATGCTTTGTTACTAAATCCGATCACATCTAAATTTCCTGTCTTATCGTATGTCAGAAAGTCTGGTTCCTAAAAATAATGTCTAGAATCTTGAAGTATGCACTAAACTGCCCCTTGGTGGGGGAATATGTGATCTCCACAGATATTCCGTTAGGGAAGCATCTCAGGTTCGGGTGTACACATTTGAATATCTAAATTTTATGTAAGTTACTTAACATCAAACTTGTGCAAGGCCATTTTGTTTTAATGGCTACATAGACTTCAATGGGTTAACTCCGTATGAGGGTCGGGTTTTATATGTTTATATTTTCTTAGCCTTGGTCAGGAGAAGTGGCTTTGCCCGCCCTTGTGCGGTGCCGGAGTGGTTAGGGTTTCACTGCGATTGAAAACCTAGCACATCCCAAGAGGTTACCTTGGTGTAGATTTCTTTCTTTCTGTATTAAATCGCTCATTGTCGCAAAGTGACTAGTGCTGCCGGGCTTTGAAAAGAACTTCTAAGAGGTTAAAAAAAGCTCCTGTATGAAAGGATTTCTTACTTCTGCGGACAGAATACAGTTTGCAGCTGTCTGACTTGCGACGGTGATATGGATCCGATTGTGTACAGTATAGCAGGAGCCGTGGATGCAGCTGGAACAGAGGCTATAAATTTTAAAAGCGATGCAGATTTTTGCCATTAATTGGCTGCTAATAAAAGCAAACTCAATGGCTTCTAACTGTGGGAGACTGTGGCTCTGTATCTGATATCAGGAATTCGTACACATTACACAGTTTTAGGGATTCAGACCACGACTAATTGAAATATGAGGCATACTGATCAAATTTAGCATTACCAGCATGCACTATGGTTTGGGACTATATGGCGACAAGGTAGCATTTATTACTTATTCTCCATAACACTGCTTGATTGAAATATCTAGCTATGTTGTCAGCAGAGGCCCAGCTGGGCTTTAGTACAGCTAATTAAGTCATTAAAAGAGAGGTCAAGCAATCTAATTCTTGCATACTAAAGTACAAAAAAGTCTTTTATTATATTTTTTAATAAGTTAAGATTTGAATTTTTAAAGAAATTTCTTTTTAATAATAAATGCACTGACTGGTTTATTTATTGAAGTCTTAATTTAAATATATAGAGGTAAGAAATTATGAACTCGTCAATACACAATTTCCAAAGCAGTTTATATGGTTGTGTTCTTTGATAAGTACGTTGTGTAGGTGTTTTTTTGAAAGTTGTTTAATAAATTAAACACTGATGGAAGGAGCGTAGCTTCTGATATTTTTCTACTGATCATTTCAGTATGGTGATCTTTTTGTAAGATAAATTTTCAAAGATAAACACTATTGAGTACACCACACATCATTCAAAACGAAGCAAATATATACTATGACATTCTTTGTTTTGTAGGCTTTTTGGGTAAAAGTACAAGTTTTTAATTGTTTACTTCTTTATAATTTATCAAATTCATCTTCAAACCCCCTTTTCATTTATCTCTTCCAGAGAGCACCTGAGCTTATTTGGGCCGATTGAGTCAGTGGAGATGGAAACATTAATGCATTTGAGTGGTCATGTGTTAACACTGCTCAGAAATATTTTTTTAACAGTGTGAGGATTATTGACATGGTATCAAAAACACTGCTTATTTTGCAGTGTAAGAATGGTATAGTATAATATTTAAAAAGATAATTATTTTGCTCTCCTTTATTTGAATATGCATAAATAGTCTAATTGACATTTTCTCAGTATAGACTCTTAGGGTAAAGACTGAACATAGTAAGTGTTGCAGAAATGATTAACCAACAAATGAATAAATATCTTGGATGCACAGTATTAATTTCCTTAACAGTTTGGAGACCGATTTATAGCATTTCTGTCTTTTTTTCCCTTTCACATTAACTCTCAATTGGTCATGATCTCCAAAGCTAGGGTAGAAGACAGATTGTGAAGCTCAAATCTTCTCATCTTATTACTATATGTGAATGGATCTGAGAAAATGTTGGGGGTGAAGTGTTTACATGTTGAATTATATTAACAATGAAATTAATTTCTGCTTGTTATTCCTATTCCTTATGTGGTCTACATCACTAATTAGTAGAATTATGAGATATCATTGATTTTGGTCTTCTTTTTAAAGCATTTGTTGTATTAATAAGAGAATTTAAAAATCAAGTAATAAGAGTGATTGCAGAAGCTTTAAAAAGCATGGGCAAAATGATACAAAATAGTTCAAATTACAAGTGCTGTCTTAGAAATGGTTTGAAATATCAAATGAGGTCTGCTTTAGTAAAACCCTAGAAGAGAACTATAAAGAGATGTAGGTCTTACTCCAGATTTCATATCTGTTGAAGATCTGTTTTCAGCATGCGATTGACACAGAACAACTGTTACTAATTTTTACACTTGTATTATGGTACAACACTTAGATCTAAATAAGCTACTTCTATTTTGGCAGGAACTGTATATTTTCAAGTAAAATGTGCACTGACATAAAAATATTCTTATGCTTTTCAGAGATTGGGATACTTTGTACTGTAAATATAGCTAGTTATTCTGTAGCCGTTATTGCTTAAAAGCCTTTAGAAGTAAAATTGTGTGTATAATAAATTGTGAATTTATTTGTCCCAAATGCAGCTTTCCTTGCTCATGTGTGTAATTCTGCTGGAGAATCGTTGTTACTCCTACCTAATGGAGAGCCTAGCGCAGTATCATGGAGATTGGACGTCAGAGCACCTGTCGTGGGGTGTACAACATAGGAGGAAGCTGCACATTCATAAATCACGACATGAAGACAGTCCTTCCCCCATCACTGTAAGTTCTGTTCAAAGAGATGCCCGTGGTGAACACACTAACCAAGTTTGTGTCTTTTTCGTTACCACTTACTCAGTCCATATCCTCAGTCTTCTTTTCCAGAGAAGAGGAAAACCATGCCTTACTCACAATCATACTGACAAACACAGAAGTAGTTTATTTTGAGTCAAAGGAAATATCAGAAATGTATTCTTTGTCTCAAAAAATAATTTTCAACCCCTTGTTAAGGTAAATTTTTTCCATAGTAGACTTTGTGAGGAATAATAAATCTCATGTGAGCCATTTGAGAGACACATTTAATTAGACACATAGTAATTAGACCAAATGTGGGGTAACTCTCACTGAGCTTGGTTAAAATGAGTTCCTACAATCAGAGTGACAGAAAAATTCCTTGTCAACTCTTCTAGACAGGCTCTCACTGACACACCAGACCTGTATGGATGGTATATCTCTCTCTGAGAGCCTGTCTCTCAGGCTACTGTTTATTGGGAATTCATGGATGAGGATTTACATTCGTCAGAAACCTAATGTTACTAATCTTCATAGATGAATTAGAACACAAATGAAGATTTCACCTGACCCCCAAAACATGTTCCAAAGCTTTATTGTTAACATTGCTTAAAACTAGATTCAACAGGTAAATGTTGTCAGGAAATTTCTCTCTCTCTGCAAAAAACATATTGTTTACAGTTTTTCTTCAAAACTTTAAAAATGTTATTTTTGTTAGTTATTTAAAATAAGTACCTCATTTTTTCAGGGTTCAGAAAGCTTAGAATTTCTTAGCCTCCATTTTTCGGAAGGACTGTGAGTATGCGATACGACTGAAGACCGAAAGTCTGGTCTTAAAAGAATTCTAGCTCAATTTTAAAATCAGAAGTTATGGAAGGTTTTGGGGTAAGCCGGAGAATCTCTGGGCACCTGTCCAAAATGAACCTCTAAGTCTTTTGAAGTCTACCCATCACTAATATACACAGCACAGTCTAATCCAGCTGTCTGCTTCTTTTCCTGTTTCCCTTTCTCTTTTTTCAAGCTGTCCTGAGGTACCAATAGCTACATACGGTGGGAGATGCTTAGTAGAATGAATATTGCCTCTTGGATGTGTTCCCACACAATGAATCTGGGGTTTTGTTTGGGGGAGGTGGTTGTGGGGAGAACAGGTAATACTTTAGTCATTTGTCTTTCTGTACGACATACATTTACACCATAATAATTCCCACCTAACTTTCAAATTACAAACTATTTTAGCTATCAGTAATAACAATAATATCTTTGCAAGATTTGTTTTCTGTTTCAACAAAAGATCATACAATTTTAAAGAGCAGTACTGATTCAGAGATGAAAGTAAACAAAATGCAATTTTAGAAAATCAAATTAATTAACACCTTTTAATATCACAAGGCTTTATGTTATATACTATTAAAGTTTTTGAGTGAGTTAAGCCAGTGGGATTTAAATTTTTTTTTTTTACATTTTGCAGTTGATAGTTTGGTTAGTGACCTTACTATTTAACATATATTTAAATTCTTTTTCTTTAGAATAAATGTTGGCTAAAATAGTTTTAGATATAGATAGAAAAACAAAAATTAAAGCAAAGTAAAATTTGAGCATAGTTTCTAATAAATCTTTGCGCAGTACACATTGAAAACTTCAGATTGTGGTTAGAAAATATTTTCGCTAAGCAAAATACTTCAAATAGCATGCCTTTTTAGAACCTTTCCTTTCTTGGTCATCTTCTACTGCTCATAATTGGATATTCTTTTTTTTTTTTTTGATTCATTCTATGGAACTGTTTCTGAAAAGGAAATTCTTTAAATATTTCTAAGCATGTCTTCCAAAAACAGTAGCAGAGTCAATTTAAAGAATTCTATGTTGTTATCACAGAACCCACACAAGTGAACTAAAACCCAGGGTAAGAGCACAGAAGCCAGTTGCATCGCTGCTCTGACTGGGGTAGTAAAGCCTCATTTTTTGTAAATAAAAGACTGACATGTTGGAGGGAAAAGAGACCATGACTTGGAAAAAGACTGCACGTTCAGGTAAAGAAAATACTGGCAGCTTTTCCTTTTTTCTCTATTCACCATGCCTTTTTTCTTGTTTTTCTCCTCCTCTTTATGATTAAAATCACCAAAGCATTGAGCAAGTCTTGTGTGCAGATTACCATACCAAGGACAATGAAGGGCTGTTGATGGAAAAATCGAATAGTCACGATCTTAGAAATAACGGACAAACCAAACACACAAAAATCAGCACTATTTAGAAATCTGGGTTTTTATTAAATATTTCCAGCCCTGCCTATGATGCGGGGCAAGTTACTAAACATTTCTGATGTATATATAGAGAACAGTAACTCCATTACCTTTGGAGTTGGTTGGGAGAATGAGACGAGAAGATGTCTGTTAAGGAACTTTAAAGATCCTATTTCATTCAAAATTCCACAGGGGTTTGTGGGAAGATTACAAGCTAATCCTAAAATTCATATGGAGAGAAAAAGACAAAGAATAACCAAAAGACTTTCTGAAGATGAAGAGTAAGGAAACATTGGCGCCATTAGGCTGCAGTAATCAAGATGAAGTGTTGCTGAAATGGGGTAGATGAACAGACCATCATGGATGCTCTAGACAGAGACCCCTTCATAAAAGGTAACTTGGGATAGAACAGACCCACTTTATGGGTCTGTGGGGAAATGAGAAACTACTCAAAAAGTGTCACTAGGACAGTAGTTTAGACACATGGAAAAAACCCATAAAATTCTAGATGAATTAAATATCTTAATGTGAAAAGCAAAAGTAATCTTTCAGAGGAAATACGGGAGAAAATATAATATCAAGGCAGAAGAACATTTCTACAGACTAAAAAAAAACATAAAAAGAGTTGATATATATTTGATTGTATCAAGATAATAAAAATTCCTATGTATCAAAGAATTCTATAAAAAATAGGAAAAGATAAAGTAAAACTCTCTGA
>NW_012150396.1:3260535-3325036 GCF_000956105.1 Propithecus coquereli | reverse complement strand
TTTTTGCAATAGGAAAAAATGGAACTTCGTAAATATACGTCAGTGATCATTGGCTAAATGACATGTGGTATAATTATGAAATACAATAGAATCCTATAAATCAGTTCAGATAAATGAATTAGAGGCACAGGTATCAACAGGTATAAATCTAGAAAACCTATGATCAGTGAAAACGTAGGTTGCATAATTATACATAGTACGATATTATATAAAGTTATAAAGACAAAAACACACTGTATATTATTTTTAGACAAATACATACACAGTAAAAAACACACACATGTAAAATGTTAGGACATTGATTAACTCCGTCGGAGTTTTTTCTTCCGAAGGAAGAAAATAGGAAGAAATAGGGTAATGTGATCGGGGTAGGTTCAGAGGGGCTTCAACTCTATTTGTAATATTTTTCTTTTTTTTTTTTGAGACAGAGTCTCACTCTGTTGTCGGGGCTAGAGTGCTGTGGCTTCAGTCTAGCTCACAGCAACTTCAAACTCCTGGGCTCAAGTGATCCTCCTGCCTCAGCCTCTCGAGTAGCTGGGACTACAGACATTCGCCACCATGCCCGGCTAATTTTTTCTCTATATATTTTTAGTTGTCCGGTTAATTTCTTTCTATTTTTAGTAGAGACGGGGTCTCGCTCTTGCTCAGGCTGGTCTCGAACTCCTGAGCTCAAATGATCCGCCCGCCTCGGCCTCGGCCTCCCAGAGTGCTAGGATTACAGGCACCCGGCCTATTTTTCTCTTTTAAAACTGCAAAAATATCAGTGTGTTAAGAATTTTTTTAAGCTCCTCACATTCTGTGCATATTTTGTTTGCCTCAAATACTTAAATTTTTGAGAGTGTTTTGAAGCAATTGTTAGATATTATTGATGTTTATTAAAAATAATTACTAAAAATTAAATTATATGAACTCAAAGTCGATGAATTATACAGTATCGAGAAGTTGGGGTTATTACTTCGGAAGCTGGGAGGAGCAGCCCTGCAGAGGGAGGAGCAGACCTCCAGGGAGAGGACCCTGGCTGACCGGGGTGAAGTTTCTGAGTCGGAACCACAGGCTGGACTGGAAATACGGGACAGCTACGGACTCGAGTCACTTGCTGCTATGGGAACAGACAGCATCACTGCCGAGGTCCTGCAAGAGAAACGGGAAGGACGGAGAGTTCCTTCTCTGTTTTCTGCCTTTCACTCTCCCTCTGGTGCCCCCTAATGTCACAGCTCAACAGGGAACAGCTGGCAAAGTAGAAATGTCGTTTGCAGAGTCCTTCCCCCAGAGTCATGAAATAGAGTATGGAGGGTGCTCTTGAACCTGAGAGACAGTAACTTGATACCACACGTTTCTCAACCACTTCACAGAACCTCCTGTCTTCACCGCACACTGCAGAATATCACTTCGTGATGGCGAAGGGTAGAGGCTCTTGTTCTTCCGCTAGCCATCTAATAGGCCCTGCAGGAAGTCAGCACGATTCCAGCTTCTTCCTGCTGCTTCCTTCCAGGCAGTTCCACTTCCACCCTCCTGTAAACCTATGTCGAGTAATAATTCCCCTCGTCTGGGCCTTCCACACATGTCATTTCCTCCACACAGAAACTTTGGCCAGTGACTCAGTCTTTCTCTGTGCTTCAACTCCTCTGTGCTCTTGCGGGGTAACTGTGTCTATGCGAAAACCACGAGAGCCAACTCACGGCTCATCCATCTCGTGGAGTTCAGTACCTCCCATCCGACTTCACAAAACGACCCAGCCCCATGGTCTCACCCTTGATTTTGTGGTTTCCGAACATCCTTTCATTGTCAAGTCTTCATCTCCAGTTCTCTACTTTTTTAGAATAACCATGTAACCTTTTGTCTCTCCCAGGCACGCCCTTCTAACTGGCTTGTTTTCTGACTTGTTGAAATCACTACTGCCTGCCGGTAGCCACTTTTCTGCACGCCCGTCAGCACCTCTTTGGGTCTGCTCTCTACCTTTCTTGCCTTAGACCCCAAGAACAGCACTTTAATATTATCATAATTACCTTCTACGTCCCCTCCCCAGCCTGATCTCTCGTAGATGCCTTGCAGATCTGCGCCCCGGGTTTACGCAGAAATCTGGGTTCTCTACTCCAGGAATGCTCCGGAGGCCGCTCCAGATTCTTGCCTTTTTCAGCCACGATTCTTGAAAGCTGCGTCCGCCCCTGCCGTCTGCACGTCTTGATCTGCGCCCACTTCGGTCTTTCTGTTGTTTTGCCGAATCTGCTTTTGTTTAAGGTTAAAGATGACATGAAGATTTTAGAATCGGTGAAAAGTTTTCGATCTTTATCGTACTTGGTTTCTCAATATATTGAACACTATTGAATTTTCCCTCCTTTAAACTCCACCCACATTTGGTTTCTGTGATATTCTTTTGTTCAGATCGTCTTTCTGCATTTGCTCTTCCTTCTCAGTGCACATTTCAAGCTTTTGTTTTTAGCCTGCACCTTAAATATTGGCATTTTGTAGCTCTTTTCTTATTTTATATGCTTCACTACTGGTGATGCCTTTTATTCCTGTAGTTTCTGCGACCACACACACAATTGATGCCTTATCTATGTCTCCTGGCTCCAGCCCTGCACATCTGTGTTCTTACTAATATCTTAAAGCGTTTCCAGCATAGCATGCCATCTTCCCACCCCCACCCTGATCCACCCCACTCAGTCTTTTACTGCTGTCCGCTCAGTTTATTAAGTCAGGGATATGGGTCGTGGCTTAAATCCCAGCCTTTCCCTCTTTTTCATTTCGTGCATTTTAATGATGTCAAGTCTTGAAGAATCTGCTTCTGAAAACCTTTGCGATCAGA
Organism: Propithecus coquereli; assembly: GCF_000956105.1. Taxonomy (NCBI): domain Eukaryota; kingdom Metazoa; phylum Chordata; class Mammalia; order Primates; family Indriidae; genus Propithecus; species Propithecus coquereli. The sequence continues at coordinate 3,322,230 of NW_012150396.1, read as the reverse complement.
CCCTTTCTCCATAGCCATCGGCCCCTCCTTCAGCCTGGAAGTCATCAGAACTACGGCAAGTGTCTTCTGATTCATCCCTGTCCCCCCATCTTTGTTCTCCTCGAATCCATCGTCCATACCGCCGTGAAAGTGATATTTTAAAAAATAGAATCTAACCTTCCTGCCTGATATTTTCTTATAATTCTCCATCGCCTGCAGAATGAACATCGACCTCCACAAGGTACACAAGTCTCTTCCGAGTCTGACCCCTGCCTCATCTGCCAGGCGGGGTCCACATTGCTCCAATTCTGAACTTCTCACCAATCCCTAAATATACTCTGCATTTTCACATTTCTTTGTGTTTGCACATGCTGTTCTCTTCATCTGGAATAACTTCTCCCTCCACCCTCTATATCCCTACTTAGTCTCTCTGGGAAACTTTCAACTTTCCTTCTCAACTTTTAAGTCTCAGACTAAGCATTTTCTCCTCTGTGAAGCTTCTGGAAGCATCACGTTTAATGATGAGAACATGGGCTTTGGTGTTACCCATACATGGGTTTTAAACCTGGCTGTATCCCGATATAGCTGCAGGAGTAATCTTGCTGAACCTTTGAAATGTGATGATAATATAAACCTCAGATTTATTAGGTGGGATTATCTACAATAAATGATAAAAGAGTAAATGAGATGAAATATCTTGCCCAGTGCCAGGCACATGGTAGACATTCAATCAGTGGTTGCTATCATTATTGTGCCTATAAGTATTAATGATAAGAATAATACTAGTGACAGTAACATTCCAGGTACTCTCATGCAAAATTAGATACTGCCTGCTACAGGTCCTATATAAATCTGTACAGGCCATCTAAATTGTGTACACGTCCCTCTTTCCCACAAGACTGTGAACACCTTCAAAACAGTGACCTCTTTGTTATGAATTAATTTAAATATACCAACCCTCATTGCTGAGAGGATTTGAAGAAGTTTATAAGAAGAGATATATTACAATGGAATACAATGTTTAGGTATTAAAGTTATAACAAAAGGAAAATATGGGTAGGAAAATAAAACCAGAGTAAATTAGTTCATAAAAATGTGTGCCTTATAGTCTGGTGGGGCTCCCAGGATAGATAGCAGATTTGTCTTTAAGCTTCCTGGTGGTCAAGGCAGAGGGAAAGAAAATATATAGCATCTACAAGGTCAGAATCAACTAATTACTGAGGATAAGCATAACTTTTCTTGGAACTGTGCCTTTTGAGAAATTTCTTTGATGCATTCATCACAAAATGACACCGTGGTATTCTGTTCACAGCATACCATAGGCTTGCTACTCGAGCTGTGGGTCTTGGACCGATACCACCTGGGAACTTGTTAGACATGTAGAATCTCAGGCCCCAGACAAACTTATGAAGTCAAATCCACATTTTAACAATATCCTCAGGTGATTTGTATGCACGTTACATCCTGAGAAATGCCGCTATAGAGGACAATGCTTTCAATAACTTCCATCAGATAAATGAGTGAGTTTTGTATGATGGTTTCCTTATATGTTTAAGTTTTGGATTCTAAATTCCAAATACATAAAGAAGAGCATTGTAGAAAATATAATTTAGTTCCCAGATTTGACGTATTTTTAATATCTTTCCAAGTATGTTTCAAATCTCTCTTTGAGTGAAGAAATGAAACATTATACATACAATTACATATTTTCTCCCTTACACCTCCCCTTTCCTCCCTCCTCGGAGGTCACCACTGTGGTGAGATTGGAGAATATCGTTCCTTAGAGAGGCTTTGCTGGTTTTACCACTTAAGTACATATCCATAGAATGTCATTATGGAAGTAACTGTTTCCTAGTGAAGTTCCTCCGTCTTCCATGGAAATCCAGGACAGAGCATGAAAACGTAACTCAGCAGGAACCATCGATACGAGGTACAGCACCTGTGTGAGGAGGTACACTCGTATTTCAGATGCTCTGTCTCAGTCCAAGGAAAGAATTTAGATATTAGAACTATAAGGATGGATGGAAAAAAGAAAAAGAGAATGCAAGAGGCAACATATTTTTCTGGAAATGCTTCAGGATTGGAATTCAACATGGGGCATTCAATTTTATATCAGTGGCTGTAGTACTGGGTCAGAATGACGGTACTAGTGTGTCCAATTACATTTCAGTACCTTCTCCCCTCTTTTCGAAGGCAGAGATGTTTACCATCTGTTACCACACTGTGTCTTTGGATGCTGCTCCATCAGAGGGACAGAGAGAGAGAGAGAGAGAGAGAGAGAGAGAGAGAGAGAGAGAGAGAGAGGGAGAGAGGAAGGTAAGTGCCAGGTCTGAGGGCCCACTGCGCTGGAGGACAAGGTACTGGATAAAAGGTTTTATCCCAGGGGAAGGAGGCAAGAGCCTAAGCAGTGGAACTGGCTCTGGAAGAAATGATGGACCAGGGAGAGAAAAGAGCCCAGATCAGGGGAAGGGGAAGGGCAGGGGATTGGCCCGCTAAGGCCCCACCCACTTTACCCTCCACTCCGATCTTTGATTTCTCTACCCTGCTGTTCTCTCCTGCAAACTCTTCCTCCCTCCCTCCAATTCCGCGATCACTCCATCAGGATTCTCTGGACGTTCGTAGTTGCCCAAACTGGTTCTGGAGAAATTAGAAATGACTAAGAAACAAAGGAAACACTTAAATTTAGTAGGAAGCCAAGAAAAGATAATTAAATGATAATAAAAAACCCTGGAAGGGTTTTAAACCTGAGAGGAAGTAGAGGAACCTGAGAGGAAGTACTTTTAAAATGAGTGTACCTTTTTTTTTTTTTGACTGTAGGAAGCTTTTATTCTCTAGGTATATCTTAAGTATAAATCATTCCAATTTGAGGCGACTTTTAAATACCAAAAGTAACACTACTACACACATGTGTAAAATCAGAATTTTGGCACTGAGAAATGAAACAATTTCAGATGTCTGAAAACCGATGATGCAACCGCTAGTTGTATTCTCTGGTAAGAACCTGAAATGTAGATGTTTATAGCACATGCAAAGGCAGAATTGTCACGACATAGGTACATTCAGCACTTCAAAAAGCATCATGACAACTGTACATTCACTCGTCATCGAACCGTGCAGGATCGAGTGGGGAACCCGCGGCTTCGAGGCCACATGTGACCCTCCAGGTCTCCAAGTGCAGCCCCTCGACTGAATCCAAACTGCACAGAACAGATCCCTCTATTAAAAGGATTTGTTTTGTCAAATTTGGATTCAGCCAAAAGGCCGCACTCAGGGATCTAGAAGGCCACGCGTGGCCCCAAGGCTGCGGTTTCCCACTCCGATTTGGTCTGGCTGGCTGTAGAGGGCAACACAGGCATCGGCGGTGGTACTGATAGGAGGGTGGATCATAAGATGTTTTAGGTAGAAACTGCTCTGGCCACTAAACTGGACGTTCACTAGGATCGGCCTCTTTTGAACATCCTGCAATTCTTTGCAAGGTTGCCCGCCCTCCCTTCCGGAAATTCTCGCAGCATTTGCGAGAGCTGTGGTGGGAAGCTCCCCAGGGAGACCTGTGTCATGGTGGGAGCTGAAGTACACTGACCTGTGAGGGTTTTTGAAATTGTCATTGCTATTAATTATTATTATTTTGCTTTTCAGAGTCTGTATTATTGACAGAGTCTTTATTTCGGGTTATTTGTTTTTACTCAAGAATAAAGGTTAGGCATTACAGAATTCTAATACATTCTCTTCTTCTCCTTCTTGTTAACCAGTATTCCACAGACTCTTCCTAAAAAAAGTAAAATTAAACACAATGAAGGGAATACAACACAGAGAATACTTATGATTTTTGTGCTTGTGGAAATAATGCCAACTTTCTTGCTTAAAATATATTTCCTAAAGAGAAAGGATTATCACAAAGTGGCATGAATGAGTGTCCCTTCCTGTCCTTTGGGAGAGGGGGCTCCTTTTTGATGTAAGGCCTGTGTGATATCGAAAAGTCCCAACTTGTCCGAAGCTGCGTTTAGGCTTTAAATCTCTCTGTTAAAGCTCTGTTTATTTTCACGAAGCCTCTTCTTTTTAACTCAGGTGACGTATTTGTGTTTAGAAACGTCTAACTTCAGCTTATGTGGCTCTTTTCCCCTCATGCAGATTTTATGGTGGTAAATGTGCACGAAAGGACATTTGTATAATTACTTGTTTAATCTGGAAGCTCATTGCTCTTTGTATGCCACACGGCACGGCTCCACGCTCAGGTATTAATAGTGTTTTTTGATGAGTTGATGAGGTCGATATTGATGGCAAGGAAATGAACACGAGGATAAAATTAGTACAGGGAGATTTAGGAACAGAGCAGACGTATGTTTTCCTCCTTACGTAGATTGCTTTGCAGGAAAATATAAATTCATGCTTCTGCAGAAATGCAGTATGTCTACGGTGTTCGTAGCTGTGCATATACTCATAGCTACTTGTTGACTTAAAGCAGGTGCAGACTTGATTTGGGATGCTAGTCTTTTAGCTATTTGTTCTTATGGGACATGAGAGAAAATAATGTTTCGGTATCATTTGATAGTTCAGAAATTAAATAATTATTTCTTGTAATTCATAGTTTGTAATGGGCCACTAGAGATTATTTAGCTCTGTTTTTAGATGGACTAACCCTATGCTCTTCCAAACAAAGGATAATGTATTTTGTTTTTAAAAATATGCAATGAATGTCACTTTCTGCCATTCTGGGATTCAAATAATACAAAATGACACCCTTAGTTTTACTGTTTTGGATATCAGTATAGAATTTATCATAAATATTTGTATAGTTCTTTGTCTCAATATGTTCCTTGAATTGTTACAATATTACTTCTTTCCCCAAAAAGTGTGCAATAAAAACCTGTAATTGTTACTGCTATTTACGAGTACTTACTACGCATTAAGATTTTTTTCTTTGTTTTAAATTCTTACACTAATCTATGAGGGAGGTATTTTATCCCTTTTTTATAGATGAGAAAATCAAGCCATAGAGAGCTTAAGTAACTTTGTTCAGATCAGTGGTTTTAAGTTCTGGGAGACCAAAGAATGCTCTTAATCATGGCTCTCTGCCTTGGAAGAACATTAGTTTTACAAGATTTTTAGTAGCGTTACTTGAAACAAGAGTCTTCTACTCAAATAAGTGTTTGAAACAAAATTAAACAAGTTTATTGATGACAGCTTTGTTAATCATCCCAATAGTCTTATACCTGTGATATCGAGATACTTATAGAACATTGAAGTGACTATACTTGGTCAAAGTTTGCCAAATTACCTTTAGTGCTCAAAGATGAGTCCCGTAGCCTCTACTTAACAGTACGCCATTAAGATTAATCTCCTTTGATTATTAATGGTAGTTATAGAGTTTCTACTCTGTGTGGGCACATGCTAGGCATATTAACAACTTTAATTCTCAGAGCAATATGAGCTATAAGCTGTCTGAAGGCAGGAACCACGTCTGTGTTATTGACAACTACCTGCTTTGAATAAATTATTATTATTATGTTTAGTAGATGGGAAAACTGAGACCAGGCTGTTTCAATAACTTGCCTAATGTCATAGACTAATAAGGGAGAGAGTAGAGATTTAATTCCGAATAAGTTAAAGATCACTTGTCCATGCTGGCTTCTGGATTCCTTAGGATGACACACGTGGTCCTTCGTGACCCCTGCCTGCTTCTCTAGTCCTGCTTCTTTCTGTGCGTCCATGACTTTGGAAATGCTGTGCCCTGTATCTGGAATTTTCTTTTTCACCTTTTGCCTTTGAAACATTGTTAGTGCGTTAGCTTCTATGTAAAGACTTCTCTAACCTCCACGCATGTCTCCATCCCTGGCAGAATTAATCAAATCCTTCCTAGTGCTATTTCTGAATCACGGATGTAGTATCATATTGTAATTTTTATTCCTATTCTGACTTCCTACAAGATGATGAGTCACTCCAGGTCAGGGACTATGCTTTATTCCTTTTGTTCTGCAGTGCCCAGGTGAGGGCTGGACACCACGTATCTTAGACATTAGGAATGAGTGAATAACGGGGAGTCATCTTACTTAAATATCTTGGGTCCTGAGTGAGCCTTCAGCAAGTGATGGATCACAGTCAATTTCTGGCTGAATTCTTTAATAGACACTTAAAGAGGTGGATCCTCCACTTTGGTGATTAAAGATGGATTTGTGTATTTTAGATTCCATAGGGTCAAAAGGCAGTTAACGTTCCGTGATGAAATTCTGAGAGCCTGTCCTGAGGAGTCACCCAGACAGAGGCCAGTCCACAGGATACTGGCTTCCCCACATCATGGCAGCTAGGTTTATAAAAAATGTTTCAAAAAAAAATACAAAAAAACAAAGAAACTCTTCCACTCCAAAACAAAAACAAAACAAAAACCAGACTTTGAAAATCTCTGAAAGCCTAGCATTGGAAGTTACTATCTGTCTTTGGCCACATTTATTGATCAAAACAAGTGACAGAGTCAGCCACGTTCAACGTGGAAGGGGTTTACAGAGGGTGTGAGTACCAGGGTGCATGGTTCATTGGGGGCCACATCTTCCATTTTGAGAGAAAATCCAACATTCAGGCATTTAGATTCATTTGTGTGCACGAGTAGCCGTGTGGTCTCTTTATGGGAGAATTTAGCACAGGGCTGCTTCCTGAGACCACATCGAGGACTTGGTCGGATTGTTATCCTAATGGTAGCTCTGGTTCCCTTAGAGCAGTGGAGGAGGCAAGAAAATTAATATAAATTAGCATATGTATATATTTCTTTTGAACAACTGGGATAGCAACTCCATGAGGACAGAATCAGGTAATTGTTGGAGATGTGGATTTGCGTGTGGAGGGCGTCACCCACAGGGAGTTTATAAAAGAAGATAAGACCCGCAAGAGCTACTGAGGAAGAGGAGCCAGGAAAGGAGACATCAGAAGAATGGCCTCTGAAGTTGAAGGAGAAAACATGCCCCAGAAACTTGTTTCCGAAGGGAACGTATCCTCGAAGCCAAAAGCATAGAGATGTGTTGGTCCAATCCAGGAATGAGAAACAGTTAAGGGATTTAGCAGTTGAGAGATCATTAGTGACCCTGGAGGGAGCAGTTTCTTTAGAGTCACAGGGACGGGAATCCAGAAAATAAGGGACCATACCAGTTGTTCTGCAGCTCTGGTTTCTGCAAGTAACCTGAGAGGCTTGTCAAAACAGAAAAATTTCTGATTTGGTGGGTCTGGAATGGAGCGCGGGCATCTTCACGGGTAACAAACTCTCAGAGTAGCTTGAGGCGGAGCACATTTTGAGAAATACTAGATTAAAGAGAAAAGAAGATGTGGCTCACAAAGGTAGCTACCTCGTACTCTGTTGTCAACCAGCTTCTTGGCAAAACACAGGGTAAGAGCTCAGAGAACAGAGTTGAGAAGACCGTTGTTTTGGTTTCTAGGGTTGGGTATATTTGAGCATATTTGTAGGCAATGAGGAGTTGGACGTGTAAAAGAATAGAAATGAGAAGATGGATGAAGCAAATGCCAGGAGGAGATGGGAAGACAGAGAATCGGTTGCAGAGTTTGAGGGTGTCTCTCAGCGTCTGCTGGTCCCACTGCACCTGGGTGACTCTGTGGTCTGCGGGCTTGTTCATTCTCCGCAGTCCTGGAGCCAGTGGGATGGCAGCGTGGTGGCTTATTATGGGCTCTCTTCTCATGAATAAATGACACATGAAGCCAGTTTAGTTGGTGATGGCTACCAGTGTCTCCTGAGGGGAACAATGAGCCAGGTATTAGGAAGAACATCATCTTGTAGATCAGCTTCCATTTTCCCGTAAACTGCCATGATTACCAGTCCATTGGCCCTGCCGCATAATCTGCCATCTCTTATTTATTTCTCTTTCCTCCCTGATGACTCTTCCTTTTGTGGAGAATTAGAACCTAGGCTAGGACCTAGAGAGGCAGGCCGAGTGGTGGCCTGGTTTCTCCCCCACTTTTTCTGTTCCTTATTACTAGGTCACGCTTTAGAGCCAGCCGCCTGCATCGGAATCACTTGGGGTGGCTGTAAAAAGTGGAAGTTCCTGGATCCTGCCATAGTTCTGCTCGAATCAGATTATCTGGTTCTTGGGCCAGAAAATACACATTTTAACAAGTTCCCTCGGTGACGCTTGTGCGTGCTGGAGTGAAGAACACCGAACTGGACAGAACCTCTGGAAAGAGCCTGCTGCTGCTCTCACAACCTTCCACTTTGACCACAAATGGATGCTGGATTATTAGCACAGACTCTTAGACTCCGGTTGATCCCTGGATGGGAAAACTTGAATAGCAATATTGTCCTGGGTTGGCCTGGAGTTTGCTAAGCTGTCCTGAGCTTCACAGTAAATGACATTTGAGGCTTCTCTGGGGTGAAGAGAGGTTGGGGCTGGCGGGGCAGCCTTTCTGTTACAGTTACTTGCCTCAGTCTCCAAGCAGAAGTACTTTGGCTCATTCTTTACTTGTTCTTTCTAGCTCAGATGGGAAGTCATCAGAATGCTCTGGGTCTGCCCAGTGTCAACCTAGGAGGGAAATACGGTACTTTTTCTGAGGAATGAGAGCGAAGGAACTAAATGGTGATGATACGGAGAACGTATTAGCTCCTCAACTTCCTGCCAGCAAGCTGGACCCTGATGCACATCTAAGCTCATTCCTTCCTCGTTCCCCTCCTTACAGTGGAGCAAGTGACACCACCTGCTCCTTTCACTTCCTCTGTGCCTAGACCCCACTGCTTCCTCCCCTCTAAGTGACTGTGGTTTATTGGTTATGCCCGTATCCTGGATCATCAATTTCTTCTTCTCACTGGCTGCTTCCGCTTAGATTTTTACCATGCTCAAGTCTTCCTCATCTTTTCTGAAGCCAAATTCCTCTATCACCCCTCTTCTGTCTCTCTCAACAAAAGCATTGTCTACACTCTTGTCTCAATTCCTCATTCTTCACTTTCTCCACCCACTGTAATCTGATTTCCAGGTCACCAAAGGTCACTTTATGCCAAATCTAACAGACAGTCTTTATCTCATTGTTATCTTGGCAGCGTGTGATACCGTTGACCATGTCCTCTGCCCTGAAGTGCTTCCTCTCTACCTAAGCTACATGCTTGGCCCCCCTGGTCCCCCTGGTCTGCCATTCTACCCCTCACTCTGGCCACATTGTGTGTGTTTCAGTTCTGTGAGTAGCGTGGGCACTTTCTTTCCTCTGAGTTTTCTTGTACGCACTTTGATTTCTCTAGAACTGTTTTTTCCCTCTTCGCTTTGATGAATCCAACCTCTCCCCTAATTCTTCCCTCCCACAACCCTTTCTCTGTTTCCTCAAGCCTGGGAAAGTTACACATCCCATTCACTCCCGCAGAACTCCTTATGTGACATTTTTTTCAGTATACTTTAATTACATGTTTGTCCGAGGTCCTCACTAGAGTATCAGCTACATAAGGTTAAGGCTCATGTCAATTGTTTTTACTGATTTATCTCCAGCTCCTAGTAGCCTACAGTAGTAATTGGCATAGGTATTGGGAGGAACATAATCAATCTCTTGCATAAATGAACAGAAATGCAGACACACAAACCTGTATGCACCTACACTTGCGCGCACGTGCACACACTATGGTCCTATGGATACTGCGGGAAACCAAATTCGGTATGCAATAACATTCCATTTCCAGGGCAGACTTTTTAATTGGAAAGAGAGGTCCACAAAAGATTGGTATAAAGGACAGTAAATGTGGTCAAGGACAGGGCAGAAAGGGCGGTAGAAACAAAATACAGGTTAAGAAAAAGGTGACCAGCACACTCAGCTGAGGTGAGCAGCGCATAGAGAAAAAAATCCTTTAAAACTTAAGCCCGAAGGCTGATGCGAGGTTTGATACCGAGATCTAGGAAAAGGGGGTTTCCTGTGAGAGGCCGGCACAGAGCGAAGTTGAGAGAGAGGGACCAGCTGGTCTTGCAGGTGGAGCAAACAGGTTCCTGTGTGAAGACAAGAGTTAAGAAATGCCTGGGAAGTGTGGCATGTTGAAGCTCATAAAAGGTAAAAATAAAGAGTTTAAAATGTCTCTTTTAGTAAGTTGGAAACTACTGAAAGATTTAATTTTACATTTTTCCCCACGTGCGGACATAAAGTATAAAATTATTAGTTGTATTTGTTTTTCCTTTTACCATGCAGTAATGAATGCAGTTGGCGTCAGCTAACTTTTCTGAGCACCGGCTCTAACAGACAGTGCATAGCCCAGAGCTCTCTCTCAGTGTAACTGAGCACAAGCCGCACATACCTATGAAATGATTTTCCTGCACAATTTATGGTTTTGCCATTTTAAAATTTCCATTAAAATTTTTAAAAAAGTTACCAAGATGTCTAACCACTGCAGACATCTTTGCAATAGTTTCTCTGTTTTAACTGGCAATTATTTAGTATTATCAGAAAATTGAATTAACGTGAAACACATCATTCCAGGTAGTTAGGGAATTGATAAATGAGTGTAGGTCTAATTTCAATTCCTGTAATTTGCTAAATCATTAATTTTTGCCATCCCTCCGCGGCTTTCTACACATTCAAGCCTATTCGAATGCACTTTGTAACATTATTTATGTGTCAACTGAGTGATTTACTAAACTTAGATATACTCTCAAATGTTAATCATAGATTCTAAATGTGATTTAAAAACACGAGTGTAGTTATTTTGCACATTCTGTTCTTTGGTGGTGCTGATATCCTATTAATGAGGCATAGTCTCACAAGCAGCTTGAATACTTTTATTCCTTTTATGTTAGTCTGTGGTCTATTTCCAAAAGTCGTCGATTCAAGGCATCTCCTTAGTCTTCGGTCTTTCAATCCTGCAACCACTGCTCTCTATTCTTAGAAGAGGTACATCTGCATTGTGGAGAAATTCAGTGCAAATGTTCTTTCGGGGACCACCAAGGAAACTGACAAATGTGCTTTTGGAGAGACTAGCTTGGGAATGCCTGCCCTGGCAGTGCTGGCCAGTGTTAGCAAAGAAAGAACGACCAACTGCACCAGCTAAGTGAAAATGCATCGTCTCCACTTACCTAAAAATCCCCAGCCCTTGCCCCAGCCATGGAAGTGGAAAAGAGAAGACAAGGAGATGCAAAAGCATACCTGCTTATCCTTCTCCCAGAGCTATGGCGCAAGCCTGAGTGGGGTGAGGGGAGATGATTCGGAATGGATGTCATAGTTTTAAATTAAATTGACTTGAAATTTTAAAAAAACCTTAAGTTGAGTCTTAGTTCCCAAAACGATTATTGTTTTAGCTGGAATGACAATTGTTTTAGTTGAAAATATCTGGAAAGCTACCAGCACATACTGGAAATATAGTCACGGAAAAAGAGATTTAAGAAAGCATCTTGAAGACAGTGGTAAGAGAAAAATAAATCATTTCCTGTTTGCACCCTATCCAGTTCAGTCCATTTAATTTATCTGCAATGATGCTCATGTTTTTGGTACTTTAGAGGTATCTTTGGAATTATATAATTGAAAAAAAAATTCAGTCAGCCTTCAAATCATCTTAATTCTTCCCTCCCTCTTCTAGTTCCTCTCTCTTTTCCTTCCTTCCTTTCTTCCTTCCTTTTTTCTTCCATCCTTCCACCAATATTGGAAGGTTTTATTCTAAGTGTGATAAAAGTCACTGAATGGTTCTGACCAGATGAGTGATATAACTTGATTTTGGTTCTAGAAGAGAAGTTAGGAAGCTATAATAGCAGTCCAGGCAATAGATGATAAGCGCTTTTGCTAAGGAGCTAGAGGTGGGTATGGTGAGGTATGATTGGATTTTGGTTCTAATTTGAAGACGGAGAGGAAAATTTGCTGATGGGTTAGATAACAAGCTACGCAGAAGAGAAAAGAGTAAAGGATTATTTTGGGGTTTGTCTATTTATTTTCTAGGGAAATTGACAAGACCTTGGTGTCATTTACTGTGATGATAAAGACAACAGAGATCAGATTTGAGGGAAAAAATCGAGTTTAACTTTTGCTATATTAACTTTGAGATGCCTAGTACACATTCTACATTCTACTCTAGATAAAGGAGTCTCGAGTTCAGAGGAGGGGGCGGGGAGGAGGCGGAGCTCAGGCGGTGATGCGAGTGATGGGGAGCGGCTGTAAATACAGAAGAAGCTTTGCTCACTCGTCCACCGCTCACTTCCTGCTGTGTGACAACGCCCCCACCCCCTTTTTAAGTTTCACGGAAGACCATTTTTCCATGGATGGGGGTGCAGCGGAACTCTGTGGCCCTGTCCCTCACAGGCTGCAGACAGGGGTTGGGGACCACAGAGAGGAAAGATAGGAGACGTATTAATAAATATGGAAGTTGTTAGTTTATAGTTGGTATTTAAAGCACGTGATTGCAATTGACCACCTAGGGAGTGGGAATATCAAAAAAAGCAAAGGGCAAAGAACTGAACCTGGGTTACTCCAGCAGTTAGAGAACGGGAAGGGGGAAGCGTTCAGCAGTGGAGACTGAGAAGATGTGTCCAGTGATGCCCTGAAAGCTAAAGAAAGAACGTGTCTCAAAAAGGGTGAAAATGATTGTTAAATGTGGCCAAGAGGTTCCGTTAGATGAAGACCGAGAGCTGGGTGCTGTTGGATTGGGTAAACGTGGATGTCCTTGGTGACTTTGATGGAGAGGTCTGGGTGGTGTGATGGAGTTGAAGGCTTGACTGAAGTCGGTCCGTGGGGGATGAGGGGAGGAAGGAGGGCGAATGGCCAGTCCTGGAGAGCGGGCTTTGCTGGGAAGAGGAGCAGAGGGAAGAAGTGGTAGCTGTAGCTTGTTGAGGGATCAAAGAGGGCTTCTCTTTAGATAGACAATATCACAGTGGGTTTGCGTGCTAGTGGGAATGAGCTGATAGAGTTGGCAAAAAACCATGATCTGGGAGAGGAAGGGACCATTGCAGAAATAAAATAGGTAAAAAGGCGAAAAGATACAATGAATAGTTTGGCCTTTGATGTATGCAATGACATCGCTGTGTCCTGCATAAGTAGAATATGACTGACCCCATACACCTGACGTTGACAGTATTAGGGCAGGTAAGTCATGGGAGAGCCCTTTGAAAATGGGAAACTGCTTGTACCATAAAGGCTGATGTTTAGTTGAGTCATTTTTACCGAATGAGGTGGTCATGCCACCTGACAGATCTGCTGGCGTGTGCAGGTCAGACATGGTTGGGGAAGGCAACAGGGGCCTGCACTCCTACTTATTTATTTGGACACGTAGCTTTTGTATAATTAGACCAGCAACAAATATTGGAGCATCTCTGATGTGCCGCGCAGTGATTTGGGTGCTGGGAATACAGTGATGAAAAAGGCAAAGTCAGCACCCAGAAGGATCTTACATTCCAGTAAAGGGGAGACGACAGAGAGAAAGAGGAATAAATAAATAAGACATTTTCTGGTTACACTTGTCATAAAAAATAGGGAAATGCGATAGAGACGCTGATCTCACTCCTTCGTGGTTGAAATTTGTAACATACGGGGCTGTGTGCCCCAGAAACACCGAAAGTGTTTTGATCGCTGTAACAGGAATTCTCTCTTGCCCTCGCAAACTGTGAGACACAGGAAGCCAGACAGAAAAGATTCCCACTTTTCGGATGAGGAAATGCAGGTTGGGCACCAAGATGCAAAAGGAAGAATCAAAGATGGATTTTCCTGGGCTCTGAGCTTATTGCATTCTTTATGATACCAGGGAAATATATGTGTAAAAAATTGAATATGCTTATTATCCATTTCAAAAATCACCCTATATATTAAAAAACAAACACAATTATACACATACAGGATTTAGCATCTCTTAGATTTCAGTAGGATCCAGGAAGATTAGGTGTGTATTTTTTTGTATATATAGGAGTTTTATGGTTGATATAAACTATATATTTGGGAAAAAATGTAAAACTTTATATTATCAATCTTCTGTAATGACACCCTTTTTAAATTGTGAGAGAATATACGTTTTAATGTCATTTTTAAAAATGATTTCATTTTACTACCATTATTCTGTATTTTGTATCTTAAATGTTAATATTTGCTGAGAGAATACTGTTTATAAAATGACTTTTTTGGAACTACGGAGAGATTTTCCTTGGCAGAGACAAATATTTTAAACTAATACCCTCTGAAATTTCACTTTGGAAACATGAAACCATTTGGGGAATACGAATGTGCCGTTCTAGGCTATTGGCTAAGAAACTCAAAAGCCACGGATTTCTTGTTAACTAAATGCTACAGCAATAGATTAAAAAAAAAGTATAATTGCTCTAATACCTTCTTTTCCCCTGTACTTAAACTAGACAATTTGGATCTGAAAGACAATTTTATCTTTTAAGCTTCTGAAAATTTGTAGTCATTGGTATTTGTGCTGCTAATTTAGATGCAATAGAATTTTGAAATTTATTTTCCAAACCTTTAATTGTGATAAAATGAAAGAAAATAGTAACTATGAAAAATGTAATACTTCTAAAAAGAAACACTGTTTAGCATACTCGGCTGCCTTTCTTCATCCTAGTTTTGCAGATGGAAGCTCTGGGTTTTAAAATGCTTTGACAGATGTTCAAATGTATGGTGTTTATGATGATGATGGAGAGCAGTGTAATAATTTTATGAACATGAAGCAACTGAGAATCAAGAACCAAGTGGCTTAATATTGACTTTTATTTGGGGGTCCCAGACTTTTTGTTAATCTTATGCATAAACTTTGGGGAAGTCAAATATCACAGGGAGTGTCTGCAATCTTTGTCTGAAAGTCTTTTTGTTCTTAACTGTCAGAGAATATAAAAAATCAGCTGTGGTATTTTCAGAACTATCCAATTTCAAATACCCTTTTATTCGGTGCTTTTATGACCAGTTGCCTGACAACATGTAGGTCCAGTTACTGCGTGTGAGTGGGCCTGTGCTCTTGGTGCGGGTGTGTGTTTCCGCACACGTGCTTTACACGCTAGTTCCCCATCTATGGGTTTTAAACTGGCTGTACTATTTTACATTTTCATAGATTTTAGAGATTTTTTATAACTGAAAAGTCTTCCTCCATACATTCTTTTTAGAATATATTTTGGTGCAAGTATTAGTTACTAGATGTGTAATGTATTGTCGGGTGTGCTTTAATGGAGATTTTGTATTCATTAGGCGTTAAACATATTACATACAGACTTAAGCTCTTGAAAATTCTTCTTTGTTTTTGTATTCATTTTTTCTATTGTTATAAATAACCCAAACAGTTCAAACTATAGTTATTCTAAAATACATTTTTAACAAAAAACATGTAATTTCAAAGCATACATGTGTTTCAATAGTAACTGTGACCTTTAATCTCCTCTGTTGGCTCTTATATCAATTTTTAGAATTTAGGTAGTGTTGGGGAAAGACATACATACATTTGAGTTGTTCCTCTGCATTTATAAATTTCTATAGAATATTTTATGCTTATAGGAAAGAGCATCCTTTTATATGCTCATATTTTTATATAATGTATATGGCCACATTATATAGCCAACATTTGGAGCACATTGGAGAGAGATACCCATATAAACACTTTTTCACTCTATTTGGCTTATTATGTGGTCTTAATAATTATCATAGGAGAGAAGAGATTAATAATACAGTGGATTAAGAATAAAAGAAAAATGTAAGAGTAACTCAACATAAAAATTTATGTAAATGACTGAATTAAAAATAACCACTTACTAGATCTTCTAGCTTTAGCAAATACCTTAAAGCCAAACAAAATGTTCAGACTGTTCACTTGGTGTAGAGAATCACTTCAAGACAGTTTCAGGTTGAAGCAGTCGTGTGTTTGAACTCAAAACAATGTGCGTGGGGGTCCTACACAAGTCTAAGGGATTATTTTTTTCCTTTTAAGAAAAACACCGCCCTGTGGATCCCCAAGTCCAGATTTGTACAAAGAAAAACTAGTTCAGGGCTGAGACCGAGAGCTGATACATTTCAAGGAGGACTGGCCGGCTGCACTTTTGAGGGTGGCAGATCTCTGTGAAATATAATCCTGATTAAAAATGCATGTGTGAAACCTCCTCGAATAAAGCCCTGTGTCCAACAGTGTTTTTTGAGCTCCTGCATGTGAGAAGGGAAGACTAATGTAGCTGCTCTTGTACTATTCACTCCATCACTTGCTGGCTGTTCTACTTTTCTGAAATTGTCTCTATAACTTTGAAGTAGGTAGAATTGTATTTTTTTGGTTGAAAAAAGTCATTGATTCAAATGAATTTAAAAATTCAGAAATTCAAGGCACACACATACACACAAAGTCTTTTTATAAATCTAAATCAAACAAATGACACTAAGTGATAGAAGGTTGGGATCTAGATGAACGTCAATGTCTATAATATTTAGGCCTCCACGACTGCTAAGTTACGTAAAACGAAAAGAGGCGTTTGTACAATTACTTCACGCAGATTAGCAACCCTGCTGTTGTAACTCTACAGTGTTACTCTGGTAGCGCCAAAGCTATAATCAGTTTCTGAGCTATTGAAAAGTGTGTGCATAAACTAATTTTGTTCATTTGGGGTCCAGAGCTGATGGAAGTCAGGTATGAAGACTGAGAAGTGTCTAAAATAGAGATGAGGCAAATCCATCTAGTTAAAAATAAAAACAAATAATGCAACTATGGAGAAATCTGAGCAAGGCAAGTTGCCTTGTATTCTAGTTATTACAACTGTGTGTGATTTTGATGCTAAGATTATAGCCTAGATGCCTAATTATGGTCATGGCTTTTGTTGGGGTCTAAAATATGGTCATAAACCATGCAGATGTTTACTTCTTTGAAACCTTAAGAAATTAAGAATTGGGGAGAAAATCAATAGAGTGCCCCAGTGGAGTAACAGAATATAAATATTTCTCTAAAATCATGTGCATCTCTAGCTAGCTGTATAATTGTTATACACACAGACATATGTACAAAAATGCACACAAATGAGCACTCACATATTTATAAGAAACATAGATAAAACATCTACTGTGCCTCTTCTGTGGGCTCCATGGTTTATAATAGGTACTGCTTGCTAGGTGCCCCTGAATATTCATTCGCAATGGCTATTTTTAAAAAAATTTATTAATAACCCATGACCAACAACGCCTCATTTGCCACACACCCCATCCCCTGGCAACCACTATTCCACTTAATATTTTAATAGAGTGTTTTAATAGAGGCTATTTTCATAGAGTGTTTTATTTGATGCTATTTAGAAAAAATAGATGATCTGAAGTTTTCCTACTGAGGACATTTTTAAATGTGATTTCTGCAAGTAAAATGTGATGTTCTGGATTTGTGTTTTGTGGCGTGTGTAGAAGTGGAGGCCTGGGTGGATTTCTTTGTCTTGCCTGATCTGGCGTCTCAGCCTCGTGCACTGTTCAAAGCTGCCAGGCTGCTGTTCTTCACAGGAAGATAAGGAAGATGCGAAAGTTAACGCACAAATGTAGCGCATTTGATGTATTGGTACCAAGTTTTTTTCTTAATCAGGTCATCATAAAAGTATTCAAGATTTTAAGAGTCCTAATTTTATATAACCACGTGAGCAGGTGGGAGAAATACATTTGCCTTGTTTTTAGGCCTCAAAGCAGAAAATATTATTAAGTATAAGTTGGCTTCTCTTTTTTGTTTATTCAATAACATGTATTGAATATTTCTTGGTAATACAACTGCATTTGTAGATACTTAATTCTAATTGGAATTTAATTAAAATGAGTATAGTTTGAGAGATAAGTCACTATTTGCTCTAACTTTGAGATTTAAACTTATATGTTAAATTTTGTCTGCCCTGATATTTGTTTATATTTTCAAAAACACCTATTATTCCTTATAGTAGGACTACTATTATTAAAAAGACTCTTAAAACACATATACCTAAAGAGAAATATTATTACATACTGTGATTTTCCTAAAATTAATGATTTTTTTGAGCAGTTTATATATGTAGTTTAATGGCAATACACAGAATGTAAAATAGTGGATGATATTCTACAACAAAATATGTTGGAGGTACAAACCAATGAATAAAAATTACTATCATGAACAACAACAACCACAAAAGGCTTTCTAAAACCTTTAAGACCTTGAATATTTTTTCTAATCCCTTGGTGCCTTTTAACAAGTGAAACTATTTTTTTTTAATAAAATTGTCAATGGCTTTTCTTTAGATTTATTGGAGGCCCTATTTAGCCGGAGCGTCTGTCTTTCGTGTTTTAACAATATACAGAGCTTTCTCAGGTATTATTTTCCTGGCTCACATGCACATATACGAAAATACACAGAGAGAAGTTCCCCAAAGGGAAAGCCTGATCACCTTCATGGGAAATGTGGTCCTCTATGTCTGCTGCAAATATCAAATGAGTAAAGCATACATGCATTTTTCTTTGCTAATATCTCTTACTAATGAATGCTTAGATATTAGGAGACGTGAAATGTAATTTATCCTCATCATTCTGTATATTTTACTTTATTTGCAATTAATTCTCCAGCTATATTACATCTATGTTAATATATGTTTTCTTATGAATTCTAAGGAGAGTACTGCCTCTAATTTATTTCCCATCTTGGAGTTAATTTTAGCAGGGGTTTAATACCAGTGATCTTCTTTCTTAGTAACAAATATACACAGTGAGTGTTCTGAGATTTATGTATGAAGCCAGAATTCAGAAATGGGTTTTTATTACTTCTTTTGATTTAAAATTAATTACCAATTATTAACTTAAAAATTCACAATGAGAATTAGGAGTCTCAGATTGCCATTTAGTGCATTCCTGTTATTTTAAACTTTAAGATATTGATATTAATATGGAGTGTTTTTGAGTAACCTTTCTAGTATAAAAAGGTTCTCCAGTATTCATAGTCTGAAATCACTGTGTATATAAATAATTTGTTTATTTCTTTTTGATGTGGGAAATTAAAAAACTATAGTCTAAATATTGAGAAAAATACTTGTTTTTCATGATATCAGTTCCAGAGTTCTATAAAGACACTTACAATAATTTTTATGTATATCAAAATAGAGTGGCTTTAATTATAGTTTCAAAAATAAAAATTAATAAGAAAAAATCACTCAAATTCATGACAAGAATTGTCATTGAATATTATTAAACATTTGATATTTGCAATGTTAATTTTCACCCCTTTACAAGACAAGCTATAAAATAAATGTGTTAAGAAACAAAAATCCATAACTTTTTAAACCAATTCTAGCTCAATAGGAATAAAAATTCATCATGATTATAAAACAGTTACAGGGATGTAAGGGAGGTAAAGAGAAATGAAAATGTTGCAAACATTGGAAAATGTTTTATTTTAGTGTTTGTAATCATGTATGTTGAGCGCTTCATTTTGAAGTGCAATTTAAATAATGACTGTTGTTATAATTTGGGGTGAAAGCTTCTTCTGTACTGTATACCTGGACAGAGCACACAGGGCCTTTCCTAACTCTAGTTTTTATACAACCTGTGAAACCACAGGTCTTCCCAAGAAAGGGTTTGGGGGGGGGTGGTTTCTTTTTAAATTCTCATCCAGTGCTATTTTACTTATGATAAAGTACAGTATCATATGATGTCTTCAGCAAACAGAATGTAAAAATCCAAGAATCCCTACCTATAAGGACATGAATGTTGACCCTTGTTTCTGATTGACCTTGTTGCTATACCTTCCATATAAAGTAGCTGTCGTCCTTGAAAGGCTTGTAGTGACTGTCATTTGAATAATAAATTCAGAATCCAGAGAGATATGTTTCGTCTTAGCATTAACACACAGGTACAGCAAATGGTAACACCCCTACTGGCCCAGAGTCCTTAGTTAAATCATCAGTTTGTTAACTGCTGTTTGCAAGGTAAACCCTCCCTCTGGAATGAACTTCTTTAAAGCAAAATGAAATAAAATAAAGGTAAGTAAAAGTAAATAGATTTTCCTATTGAAAGTTATTACTTGAGGAATGAAGAAGATGGATATTGATCGACGCCATCCTTTGCCATTACTGTTGGGCCCACGTGGATAGCCGAGACACTTTATTCTAAGCAAACAGCCATTTTCTCTTCTGACATGGGATTCCAGTGAGAATTGAAAAAAGTAAAAGGTTTGTAAAAACATTTTTCTGTCCTTCTTACAGGGACAATTTATGTTGAAGTAACAGTTTCTGAGATACTTGCACTTGTTATTGATTTATTTCTTCTTTGTCATGAACAATCTCCCGTTTTATAATATAGTCACCCTTGTAGACTGCTCCTAGGTAGTAATTTAGAAATAATTTTCATTGCAAGAATGTCCCCGAGGGGCTCAAAATATTGAAAGTATATGAATGAAAGAATAAATGTGTGTATACCTTTTCTAGGTGTTCTCTGGTAATATTTATTTTTAGCACTAATAAAGATACAATATCATGATGAGCCATTGTCATAACATTGCAAATGGAATTCTAAATCCATGAAGTCCCCATGGTTTCTGGTCAAATAACCCTCCAATATGACCTTGGGGATCTATGGACTGGAAAACAGAAAAGAGTGTGATTAATGTAAACTTGGTGTACTCGGGTTATAATTTATTATTGCAAAGATGGGCTAAGTCTCTGTTGAAAAGAAAGCAAATCTGAGTCAAAAATCCAGAGGATCTGAGGAAAAACTTTTGTTTAAATCAATGAGTATCTTTGAGATGTGCAACTATAAATCTGTACAGCAGCACGTGTTTAAGCGTCCACTGCCCTATGTATTCACCCGCATAGTATACAATTGTTTCCCCCTAAAAAATCAATATGGCTGTGATTTCTCTATAGTTCATTTGCTGTTTATGGATAGGGATTAATGTTTGACCTCCCTTTGCCTTCTTGACTTGAACCAATTACTCTAGAATAATTTTTTTTGGTTTAACTTTTTATCACGTTTTCTGACATTTTAGTGAATAGTATTTGACAGCTATGAACATCTGCAAAAGTTATTGTTATCATAACTTGAGCTCAGTGCCACTACCATCACGGATGCTCCGAAGATCGTGTTGCATTGCAGAGTAGGAGCACACTCACATAAAAAAAATTGTTTGATTTTTCAGTAGGAATCTTTTTTAGTTTGCTTTAACAAAGGCAGACTGTTTCAAAATAAAAAAAAAAGAAAAAATGACACCTGGAGGTGGAAAGCACATTTGCATTTTGTACAGGGAAGCCTCAAAGTATTTATTTTTCATTTTGGAATTTCATATATTATTATCATGCAGGAAACAGCTTTTAATATTCTCTCTCTCTCTCCATATATACATACACATATATATATGCTTTTTCTTAAATGAATAAAACAAAAATCTTTGAAAACATTAACACTGCAAACCACTTTCATACATCATAGATTTGTAAGTAATTTCTGATAAAAGTATTTCATTTTAGTGTCCTGATTTCTTATTCAGTATGCACCCAGGGAAACTGGTGTATTGCATTCTCCTTGAAAAAAGCAATATAGAGAGAAAACGCAGTTAGTCATTTACGTGCATATAACAATATAAATCGCAAAGATTAAGGGGAATCTTTTTGGGGAGCGTCACAATTTTGCAACCAAAGGCACTTAAATAATTACCTTTTTAAGGAACTTTTATTGACTATGCAGAAGGATAAAGAGTAATCTTACTTGTTTTAAATGGCATAAAGCAACCAAATGCCATTAACAGAGTGTTACATTTCTTATTTCACTAAGATTGTTGAAGCTTACCAGAAAGAGATAAAAAATGTATAAATTCAGGAACGCTGGCTAGTAATATCCCAAACCATTGTCAGTGGACTCCTACTTTCTCCTGCCAAAATATGTGGAAGCATGCATGGATTGTACTAGATTAGTAAGAGGGGCTCGTTTCCGTGGCATTAGCCAGGTATCTTAGCAACAAGACCATACCAGATTCTAGCAGTGCTCTGTGGTGGTGCATGTAATATCCTGGACATAATCTGTCTTTTAATTTTCTTTGGATTGTAGTGATATTACAGATACATGTGTTCAGTTATAGATCTTTATTTAATAAGAAGAATGCCTTAGCTGAAGATTTGTACTATGCCAGGAGTGGGCAACTCACAATAACGTTGCTGGCGTTTTTAGCCCAGGTACTGCCTTGTCTCACATTTCAGATTGACAGGAAAACTTACTCCCTTCATTAAGATGTGCCTCATAGTTCATATCTTTATGCTGTGGAGATGAGAATGCTGCTGGAATTCATAATACTAAGAACGTTATTTAATGTCAGATAGAATGCAAATTGCTCGTACAATTGAAATGTCATCTAAAACATGCCACCGTGTGCAACACCACTTTATTATAAGTCACTGAGAGCAATATCTTAAATTTGGAATTGCACTAATCCTTCATCTGCTCTGTTTACCTTTCATCTATAATAGAGATGTCGAATTTCCTCCAAACTGGATTTGCATGTTTTAACTGCTTGCTCACACCGCTGAAGATGGGTGGGAGAGCCATATAGGGGTACTTCCTTTGATTTTCCTGTCTTTTTGTTGTTTGTTTAATGCAAATTAACAGCAAAAGATAGCTTTCAAATACAAGACAAAAATGCCGTGTCAACCCTTTTGGGGAAATAAGCTAAAGCTTGTGGAAGAGCATTTGGTTATTTAAAGGATGAATTATAATACAAATATACCGTCGGTTTATTGGTAATTGATTTTCTTGGTAATATAGTTTCATGCAGTATTTTCTTGCATTTAATTGAAACAATAATAATTTGATAAGATTAATTTTGCTCACAGTGAAATTACATATAAGCTATTTAAGACTTCTGTCATGCTTGCTTGGAGGTGTCCAGAACAAATCGCCTTCCAAAATAAAGCCATTTCGACATAAAAATATTTTTTTGTACACAAGGGTTCTTAAACCTGGTTTCTAAATATTCATCCAAGATGATGGGTTATCTTTTATAGATCAGTTTTCAGTACCAAAGGAGGCCCAGGGCACCTCTTGAATTAGTACTTTGTAGGGTTTTCCATAAAGAATTACATTTTTACAGAGAGGAGAGTTGTGAGAAGGAAAATGGGAAGAAAGAAGAGAGTCCTTAAAACCCCACTCCTTGCTTCTGTCCCTCCTACTCAATATATCCTCTCCCTACAACACAGCTTTTCCCAAAGAATTTCAGCTCTTAAGTAGTGCTTGGTGTCTTTTGATGGGCTGCAGTGGAGATTCTGTTTTGTTTTGTTTGATATTATATAGTATTTCCATTGTTCTTAACAGAGTGCTCTAAATCTCAACATACACTAGCAGAGCTTAAGAACTCTACCACAAAAGATTATTTCTTGGTGAATATATCTGATATAAAATTTATACAAGAGTATAAGGACTCCTGAAGTTAAAACTCTTTTAGATCGATGTATAGCTATATATCAATTGATATCAGAATCTGTATAAGACTTCTAAAAAAATTATTTGCATCTATAAAGACATACTTTGACTTCTTGAAAAGAATAATGCTATGACATTCACTCTGGTTTTTAGAAATCTCTAAAATGGTTCAGAATAGTTTCTCAAAGAGTTGTCTGAAGATTTCATGCCTTAGAATTGTTTGGTGTATTTGTGGAAAATTCAAATTCCTGGATTTTTTCCCTGGACTTGTTGTGTAAGACTCTCTAAGGATTTAGAAATATCTCCAGGTTTTCCTCTGACACATTAGAGTTTGAAAACCATTGATTTGTAATAATGAATGACAGTTAAGGCAAAGCTTAATTTTCATAATTCATTTGCTAACTCCCAAATGTTCATTTACAGCCTTGACCATTTTCATGCAGTATGGTTGCATTGCCAACTTCCTATCTTTAGATATTATGCCATCATCTGAAATTCAACCTTTCGAAATTCAAAGTTAATGTTTTCCTCTGAACACAAGATCACATTACTGATTTCTCAATTTCTGTTGCTAGTACCGCTATTTTTCTTGTTACTTGTGTTCATAGCCTCTCTGTGACCTGTATTGCGTGCAGTACATAGACTAAGATTTCTAATCCGTTTTGCACTAGAAATGACACTAACAGGGTCCCTGCGAAGTAGGTTTATTTTGGAAATAGGCCATAGACGAGTTAGAAAAAAAAATACCTTTAGTTCAAGATATCAAACCAGATTTATCAATACCCAATAAAATTAACATCCTGCTTCTGATGAAATAAAATGAGAGAATGTGAAACGTTAGGAGAGATATTTGATTATATAAATAAAACTAGCAGTAAGAAAAAGAACAAATAGAATTTTTACCTGAAAAAAAAATCAAGACCCCATTTTTCTCTTGATGAGGAAAGAGTTGCTGATTTTATTGAAGTCATTTGTTTACACAACAGAGAGAATATTTCATTTTTTCCGCCTTTGTATGTCAAGGCGAATTGAGTTCGTCGTTGTAAAAATGTGGCGGGGTGGTCTTTTTGTTTTTTCTTCCCTTCTACCAGACACTTTTCTTAGGCGTGGCCCACGAGGATCGGATAACAGAAGCAGCTATTGATGATGCAACCTAATGCGGAGCCTTGGCATCCTGGGGAGGAAACCAAGGGGTGGTTTCCACCTCCCTAATTTTAAGGACCTTTCTCAGATGAGCTGGGAGGAGACGTTGGAGAATTTGAAGAACGGAAAACACACCTAACCTTCTCCTCATGGTCCAACTCAGACTTTGTCTGGATTGGAAGATATTTAAAACCAAGTAACAAGACTGTTTTGTATATGCATCTGGGTCCTGGCTAACAGTAGACGGGTTTACAAATAGGCTATACCACTCTTCTCCTCTGCAACAAAGGACATCATACTGGAGACATAACCCCGCTCAGGATAGAGTCTTTGATGGGCATCATGAATTCCAATATTGCCGCTGTAACTTTTTCCTGCAAGACTTGTGAACACTGTGTTTTTACAAGGTAGCAGGCCAGAGAGTTGCAAATCTGTGCAATAGAAGGAAAACAGGCATAGCCTCCTTTTCAGAGGTGGCTGCATTGGGAGGGGCGCCTTTGCACACGTCGTCTCGCATTTTGCAGAGCAGCTCAATCCTTTCTAGCTTATCATCCTTCCCAGGCACAGCAGGAGAGGAAGAGTTAGAGATAATTAGAGAATTAGGGGGAATCGCACTACTAGAGAATTCACTGCAGCCCTGCTACTACAGAACGGAGAAACCCCCAAAATCAGCTGCTGAAAATCGCCAAGGAACCCTGAGCACACCTGTGTGCCACGGACTTCGCCAAGCATTTGGTATGACCCATTCCTTTCAATCCTCATCGCAATCCTGTGAGATAGAGACTGCTATTAGTCCACTAAGGATGAGGAGATAGGTTTGGTGAGGTTGAATAATTTTGATAAAATCACTCATTCAGTCATAATGATAAAATGATACCGATACCTATAAAGCAAGCACTTGCATAGCATTCACCCATCGCCTCCTGCTGCTAAATGCTTAATGTAGACTAAAAATTTTAAACTCACAGCAACCCTATGAGGTAGGTGCTGTAATTATTCTTGTTTTTATAGATAATTGAGGCCCAGAAAGATTAAGTTGCTTTCCCAAGTCACGAATCCAGTAAGTGGCAGAACCAGGCTTCTGAATTAGACATCGGGGCCTCAGAATCTGCTGCTTACCGCTAAGCTACGCTAATGCGCCGCAGAGCCGGGATCTGAATCCATCTCCAAAATCCGAGCTTTTCCCATCAGAACCTAAGTGTCACTCTTGAGACGTAGCTATCGATATGAATATATTGTCGTTTTATAAAAAATTTTTTACAATTTTTGTATGTAAATGTAGATATTGAGTGTATTCTGTTGGTATGATGAATATCTTTTCAACAGCAATGGATTGTGATGAAAGCAATGGAAAATAAGAACCAGAAGAATCTCAGCAAACGGATACTTTGAGATATTCATCTCTCCATTATTTTGAACATTTGGGTGAACTTTTTTTGAATATGTGTGTAGATTAGTAAATTAAGTGAACTACAGAGAATTACACCATGGACATGTTTTTTTTGGTGGCTGCGCGTTCAACATGTTATTTCAAACAAAATCAGTCCTATGTCAAAACGTTGAGTGAACTGATGTGTCTTTATATTAGTGGGCAATAATGAATATTCCGCTAATCTTTAGAATTATTGCAATCAGCACTCAGCACCACACCACAGACTTCCTTCATGACTTAATCCTTACTTTTAATCCAAAATTGATTTTACATTTATAATTATTGGTCTACTATGTGGTTTTGGGCCTTTACTCACTGTGCAAAACAATAGCTTGAGACTAGAAGGTACTTTAATCTTACGATTTTTATTATTATCAAATGGTAAAAATATGTCACCCCTTTTATGATGTCATTTTAAACTTGAATAAGCTTAGAGCACTTATTGAAAAATCCTGGGTAATTTTAAATTGATGTTGACATTAAAAAGGATTGCCTGTAATGATAGTGTCTTGTAGCTTTAAGTAGCAGTCTGAAGTAAATCTAGTAATAATTATGGCTACATCTTGATCGCTTGCCTTTTCCTGTTTATTAACCTTGTAAAGAAACATATTGTTAGAGTCATCTTTAATTCATATGAAAAATTAATCCCCTGCCATCCTACCTCAGACCTTAAAACAAGAACGGAAGTTCAGTTCTTGAAATGTTTTCCTGGAGAGATTCCCACATGGAAAACTGAAGCAAATCTACCAACAGCTAAGTAAAGTACCTTTGTCACACAGCAGCTTCAAGTGACTTCTGTTACTGTCTCTCCGTCTCCCCATCTCTGCATTGCTCTGACATGCATGACCAGTGTCACCCCAGGGCCTGCTGGAACCAGACAGTGATGGAGTTGTCAAGACCAGCCTATTTGAAAAGAAAATAACAAAAGACAAAAACTCACTAGCTAACCTGAATTACTGATCCCCGGAGGGTACTCTAAGGAAAGTTGGAAAAGATTATGTAAAATAGCTCTCATATGTTAGCCGGGAAAAATTACTTATTGCTTTAAACAGAGAGATTGTAAACAAGGTCTCCATTTTTGCAAAAAAGAAAGATCAGCTGCGTAAGACGCTGCCCTCAGACTCGGCTTCCACGAAGTGCCGTGGAGTTCAGATGCATCCACTTGTGTCCAAGAGAGAAGGGGAGAAATGGGAGAGATTTAACTCTCTTGTTTCTAAGCCCCCTTCTATGTTGGGTGGAGCCCAAAGCCTAAATGGGTAAGATCTTTTATTCAAAACCCACACTTCAGCCTTTTTTTTCCCAAATGTGAAACAAAACAATTTGGCAATGCAATAATCAAAGAAACGGGAACACTTTGTAAAGAGTTGACACTGACCATGTGACCAAATCAGTATTTGTATACTGTCTGTCTCCCTTCTTATTAACAATGTGCATTATAGGTATAAGTTCTGTAATTCTTACTTTCTTACTTGACTTAAAAATTTAAGAATGAACTAATGTGCTTTATAGTTACACTAATAATTCTGTTAATTTTAACTATGTTACAGGTTGAGGTTTGTATATATAAATGTTATAGGTAAAACTAATGGAATTTGAAGTATAGTGACCGCTATGTGGTAATTGTGTATATTTTTATTACATTTCTAAAAGTAATCATGCTAAATAAGCATGATCATTTGAGTTTCTGTTTTCTTCTTCCAAATCCTACCTAACCCAAATCCGACCATTTTTGTACACCCTTTCCTGACCATTCCGGTCCATAGAAATCTCCTCTTTGTAATAAACTCAAAGACCAGTAGTTTCTAAACTGATTACCATGAAGGAAGTTCATTTCTACCCCTGTGGACTCTGGGTTTCCAGGTTCTATTTACCAACCAAGCATTCTGTCTTCCCTCCAGGCACAAACTAGAAATTGTCTTTGCTTCTTCTAAGGCTAGGCCCTCTTTGTGCATTGTTTTCCCCTTCATGCCTTAGCGACATTATTTCTTCAGTTGCTCTCTCTCTCCTTCATCAATTATCCCCGTCTGTAGGAACGTTCCCAATATTACACATCTATGCTGTAATATCACACATTGTCAAAGCAAGTCTTCATTTGACCTCAGTATGCTTCCAGATGTCGCCCCAGTTCTCTGCTAACTTTTACAGAAAATCTCCCCAGCGATGGTGTATAATCTCTCTCCAACTCCTCTCCCATGCTTTCTTGAACAAACATCATTCTGGTTTCACCATGAATGTCGCCATTTTGTCATGTCGCCAAAAAGCTCCTTGTTGCAAAATCCAGTGGTCGCTTGGAAGTCCTTATTCCACTTACTTAGAAGCAGGTTTTGACACAGATGATGACTTTGTCCTTCTTGAAACACACTTGACTTCTGGGACACCGCTCTCTTTTGATGATCCTTCTACCTCATTGATGCTTTTGCTCAGCTTGTTCCTCCTTCCTCTTCGCATCTGAATGTAGATGTGCTCCCGGGCTCAGTCTACGGTCCTTTTCTATTCTCTCTCTGTGCTCGGTCTTTGGGGAACTCATGCTGTGCCTCAAAGTTAAGTGTCCTTTATACACTGTTGCCGGAATCATTTCCCTTGAATCTGAGACTCTAATATCCCTCTGCCTATTCACCGTGTATAGCTGGAGGTCTGATACGAACTTCAAATCTAACATCTCCAAATCCAAATCACTTATTTTCTTTCCATCCCTAAAACCTGCTTCTCGTGTAGTACTCCCATCTCAGTAAACTTGAATTCCACTCGTCCAGTTGCTTGGGTGACATGAAAAAAAAAAAATTGAGACTTTCTTGACACTTCTTCTTCTTTTTTTTTTTTTTTCCTGGCAACCCACATCTAACACAGTTCTGTTGATTTTACCTATAAGTTTTGTTTAGAATCTCATCACTTCTCACTAGGTTCCCCTGTAGCACTCTGCTACATCTGTTACCTGGATGCTTTCCATTGTCTAGGATGTTTTTTCCTCCATACATCCTATTGTCTCCATAGCCTATTTTCTACTGAAGCTAGAAATATTCCATTAAAATATGAGTCACAGGCTGTGTGTTCTCTGCTCAAACCTCACAAGTTTTACATTTCTATTATTTCTTTGAAAATTTCTTGCCTTCTCTATTAGTATAATGCTAGAAATCTTGGATCATTTCTTCATATTTTGTTTTCTTTCATATTTGGTATTGTATTTTTCTCTATAATCTTGGATATTTCTTTGACTTTATTTACTTGTCCTTTAATTGAAATTTTTGATTTTAGAGATCACAAGAGAAAAAGCTCCCCATAAGCTTTTTCTTATACTTGTGTAGTTTCTTTTGTATGGCATCCTGTTCTTGTTTTGTGGATTTATATCTTTTTGAAACTCAATGAATTTGCTAATAATTCTCTGAAAGATTTCTTTTATTTTTCAATTACCAGTTTATTCTAAGATCATTTTTCTGTTAATTTATATAGCTATTTCTCTCTTATGCTATTCCTTCTCCCTATTTGTCTGAAAACCCTTGGTTGTCTGTTGATATTCAAGAAAGAAATACTGGTTAACTAGTAAGAATCTAGTTAACTCCAGGAAAGAATCCCCAGGGGATTTTACTTAGAGGAGATACGCTTTGAATTTTTAATTGCTATGAATTGAAGGTGCATATTGGTGAATTATTTCATATACAGATCTTCATTTAACATCCCTCTTTTCATCCTCCTCATTATCTATTCTTGACATAAATTCATTGCAATCCCTCACAGAAGGTTTGGGCTCAAAGTTTCTTGAATACTTGAGCCATCTATTAGCTTTCGTGACTCTTTGATTTTCAGAAACTAATTCAGATCTCTTATCTATTGGTAATTTCATTTCCCACTTTCATTCTCCCTCTGGTTATAAGAGTTTTATTTGTATTTTTTGTATTCTACCATATATATATAAAAAAGAATGCATAATTAGGTTTGTGATATGGAAGAAACAACTCTGCCAGTCCATCTTTTGGAGACTTTGTGCCATTATCATTATTGAAACCATTATACTTTTCTGTGGGTTTTCCGTTTTGGTGAACATGATATAATTTCCTTAATTTTTCCCCAAATTCTGGAAGGGATATTAATTCCATCTATTAATATACCTATTATAAGACCAATGTCCCTCATGTCTAATAGAAATTCATTTTCGGAGAGAAAATAGTATTTACAATAGTATTAAAAATCTTTATGAAGATGAAATTGGATGAGCAGTACTTCAGTTCAACAGTAATTGGTAAAAGTGTCTTTCTCTACGGAACATGGCAAAATGTGTTAAGCAAATAAATGGTCTTGTTTTCCTTTAGTGGCATCACGATGATTACTTACTATGGGGCACTTTCATTACTTACATATGTTTGTTGCTTTTTGATTTGTTAAGTGTATATGATTCAGCATCATTTTCTTTAATACAAGATGACGAGAAAATCCTCAAACCACAGTGGTTTCTGCTGGGATATCCTCTCAAAGTATTTGCATTTGTCAACCATGTGTGGTATGTTAAAAAGAAAAAGGAGAGGAGACTTTTTTCCCATAATAAAGTGGAAATAACTCATAAATATTCTCAACAATAAGCATCAAAACTTACTTTTTCATTGAAAGGTTTCTGTGAAGCTGAAGGAAATTTTCTTCATTTTTATGTTTTTTCTATTTGGTAACTTTAAAACTATTAGCATATTTTAATTTTTTTCTTGGGACAATTATGTTTAGTTATTTCACTACCAATTTGAATTTATAGCATATATTTACTGTAATTATAACTAAGTTTTCTAATTTAAACATTAATAGTCACCATATTCCCAGCACCTAGTAAGGTAGATAAATGCAAAAGAATTTCAATAATTTGGATATAATGGTAACATACTCTCACACTCTTTACTACTTAGACAACTCAGATATTTAAATTATCTTAATTCAAAGGTTCCTTAATGACATTAATATAGTGGTTTCACAGAGTCCAGCTTTAATTACTTATATGTAAATTAGCAGTTAAATATGTAATGCATGTCCTATTTATAAAGAAATTTTTGGGGGGTGTGGGAATATTAAGTAATAGTACCGATGGGTGTGAGTGCTTTAATTTAAAACGTGTTGTGCAGACCGTATTCACACAGGGCTAGTTGGAATGCCATTTGAAGCACAGAGGGTCCCCAAAAGGCGTTCCCGTATATATTAATACATGCAATAAAGTCATATATTAAGCACAAAAAAGTAAGAACAGGGTTTTGCAAAGTGAAACTCTAAATGGGTAAAATTTCTTCTTTCTCCTCTTTGTGGCACAGTTGGCTGTTTCATAACTTCTCTGTGATCCTCCCTTGGCCCCAGCCTCCCTCTGCTCCTCCTGCTGCCCTGCATGCCGGCTGTCCCCACTTCTCTGCTCCCCTGCCCTCCTCTGCTCTGCAGACTCAGCGCACCTGGCCTGACGTTCTCAATGACCCCTGCTGGAAGTGATTTTTCTGTTCCCTTACCTGCTTACAAAACCTATCTAAAAGCCTAGAGTTTCTGATTTTTCGCTCATGAACCTCATCAATGAAAATTTTTGAGCATTCAACCCCAAACTGTTATTTTTGGTTACTTGTACATTATATACATGCATTTCCATACCAATATACATACATTGTAAAACATATACAAAAATAGAAATTAAAGATGACTAAGAAAAAAATTATCAGTTAAACTTTATTCCATACTCTGACAGAAATGTGATAATCCCTCTGTGGGTACACACACCTTCTTTTGGAGATAACTGCATAGACAGCCCATTATTTTGGCTACAACCATGTGATTGAAAATCAAATAATAAACTATTCCTTGTAGGACATTGGTGAGAGTCATTAACTTAATGTGTTTCCCTCTCCAGATATGGTTGCATTTGAATAAGTTTTCCCTACTAAAAATATGATAAATGACGGTATCACAATCTGCGTGACAACTCTGAGGATGGAAATTTTTGAGAGGAAGAATTACTCTCAAAGCCCCTCTGCATAAGCATAGAATTTACCATAGAGCCAGACATTTTTTAAAGAAGAAATAAATTTGAAAAATAAGATACAACCAATTAGGTGGGCATTGAAACATCTAAGCACTTTCAGGTAGACCTCTGAGTGCACCTTGCTGGGTGGTCAGTTCCCTGGGTCTCTCTGGGAGGCTTATTAACCTGGCCGCCCAGACACTTGCCCACCTGGGCTGCTTTCTGTCTCGCCAGGCTGGGAGATGGTCAGACACGCATGGGAGGCCTAGCAGATGTAATCCCTTTGCTCCCCAAAATGCTATAAAATAAGTGAAATTGTTTTAAGACTCTTGCATGTATTTTCAATAACATGTTAATAGTTTCATATTACTATATGTATTGTTACACGAAAAGAATTTCAGGAACAAGCTGAATTTTTGAGCTTCATTTTATATTACACCATAGCAAATAGATACATAGTGACAAACTTTTATGAGAAAACATTTACACTGAATACAGTATTAGATATTCTTATGTTGTCATTTTCCTGCATTTGTATTTTTAATGGATTTGTTTTGGAGGAAAAGAGTCTACCCTCTCGGGGAAGGGTGGAGCTTTATTTAATGTTAAGTTTTTGATTTGGGGAGTTGCAAATGTTTTGTTTATGAAAGAATGACAAGGGTAGGTGGTGGTTTTTGTTTATTATGGTGCTATTTTGTGGAAACATTAAAGATGGCAACTCTATATCACTCTATCTTGCTAGTTCTTTAATTTGTCATTTGCACACGTGGCAAAGTGTGGGTATTCTAGTAGTCATACTCCAAGTGACTTGTTTAATGTTCTGAGTGTTTCTTTCTTCTCTTCATTTTTCTCCCATAGTCCAATGGGGCAGACACGAAGCGCTTGTCTGTATGTCTTGAGTACCTTTTTGGGGCCAAGCGTCTGCACATCTCATCTGATGGTAGTTAGTCACAATAGCGTCAGGTGGCTAGGAGATCATGGAGCATGTTGCACTATGAGGTCAGTTCATAGTTTGTTTTTTTTTTTTATAACTCCCCAGTTCCACTTGTTTTCTCTGTCTTTGCTATACTGTCTTCTTACTCTGTTCTTTCTCTTTTTCCTTTAGGTGCTCCAGAATATTAGGAAGCAATTCTCTTTCCTAATGCTGGATTCCTATCTAGGTTTTATTTATTTTCTGGTTAAGTTGCTATTGGATTCCAGGAGTCAAAGTTTATTACTGTAAGTATTAAATACTCATAACCGATGTTTCCATTTTCATTTTGAACAATTCTATTAAGTGGGTTTTTTAACATTCAAGTTCTAGGTTATCAAAATAGGACATTGCTATAGCTTGCAAAAATTTACTTAACTTCACATTTACTTGATGAGCTATTAGAGCCACTGTCAGATCATAGACTAGGGCTTTGAACTGTAGTTCAGAATCTATCTGATTTGGGAAGTCTTGTGCTAATAAACCCAGAAAGATCTGAGGTCTTTGTATGTAAGATTCTGGACTTGAACGGTGTCCTCTGCTTTCAGGCCACCTCCACATGTAGTTGGGCTGCTGTGTTTTGCATCAGTGGAAGCTTCTGGGTGATCTGTTAAAGGAGGGATAGGCAAAGCTCCTGTGATAATCTAGGCCAGAGGTCACAAAGGCATGGGAAACTGAGGCCAAGGTTCATAAAAAAGAGGCACTATCATAACATGATTGTAAAACACAGACAAAAAGAGTATTTTCAGACACTGAGGCCACTTGAAAATCGGATAGCATCTAGTGATTGGACAGTATCTAGTCTGTGGACTCCAGATGTAAAGAGAGGACTGATTCTTCCAATGAGAGCGCCTGAATGCCTGGCTCCCACTGCTGTCTGTCCAGCTGCGTTTGGCAGTTCTCACTTTGGAAACCGAGGAAGGTTTGTGTTAAGTGTATGAGGCTAGGCTTCTACAAAATTAGCACAAAGCATGTTATCAATTCGTATATACTGTTTATCCATTTGGTCTTTCTATTTATAATGCAGAATTATAAATTCTATTCATCTAATAGATGAATTAAAATATGATTTCTTTTTAGGGGGGCAGTAATTACCACTCAGGCAAAGTAAGTGGTTGCTTGTCAGGAGATAGTTTATCTTCTAGTCTTTAAGAACATGACCCTATCTATTTTTTCGTAGCCATGGTAAATTTCTGAGGATTTTCCAGGGTAAATCATGCCACATGGGACAGGTCTTAGACTTGTATGTGTGATGCTGCTATACATTTATCTATCATTCCTTTCCTAAGAGAATCTGAGATATTAAGTAGCCAGTGAAGAAGGCATAGCTTTATCTTTTTGAAACAAAGGAGTTACCAGCAGATCACCACACCAACTTTAGTACTAGCAACGAAGATAGCACCTTGTTCCCTGTAGTCATTTCAATCCTTTAAGTGAGATACATTATCAAGTACAAAGGTGAGATCTGAGCTGCTGTAGGACCAAATGCTTTCTGTTTTCAGAGATTTAAAGTATAAATGCCTGTTCATACTTGACATTTTTATTTTAAAAACGAAGGAGGATTTTAAAAATGAGTTCCCACACTGGGAACTCTCTAATCATCTTTCCGGGCCTCCAGTTTTGCGTGTTTCTTTGCCATTCCTAACATGGATTTTTATGTGTCTCTGATGCAAAATTATCTTCTTAAGAGTATGACTATTTTTAAAAGTATGTAATGGCCTCTGAGAGGTCATATCCATTTTTTTTTCTTAAATAAACTGCTCAGCAACCAAAATTTGCACTTTTTTTTTTTGGTAAATTTGCCAGGAAGACAATTTCACTGTTTATATTATGTCATAATTCTCGTTTCTACTCATTCACCGCTTGTTACAAAATGGAACTTAAAGTCATCTGTATGTGGTGCCACGGTCAGGGGGATACGTGGGCCACTGATACTTCCAACCTCTCTGCCAGACTTTGCAAATCAATGTTCATTTCACACACACCCCCACCCCCGCCCCCAGTACTGCTCAACAGACAACAGTGCTGGGAGAGATGACCCTTTTAATTCCTTAATATGGGCCACAGTTCTCTTTGATTTATAGAAGACTGGTAGCCTATTTATAAAATATGTATCTGCAAGATGCAGTTTATGAGAAACTTGGCTTTTGGGACACATTAATTCTAACTGCAGATGCAACTTTCATGTTTTATAATATAACCCTGACAGCTGTAATTTCAGATTAAAGATTTTTCATTCACATTCCCATCCCTGATCGCTCTGCACGGTCCTTATATTACCTTAGTGTCAATAGCAAGTGTTCACCCTATTGGGAGTCATTTAATAACCAGCTGCCAGTTAAAGTGTGGACAGAACATTTGTCTCAGCCGGGCCGTCGCAAGTTGCGTTCCTCCGCATTCGGAGCTGGGACCTCTTCAAGAAAAACAACAGCTGGCCTTCACTGTTGTCCTGACTGTTCCCATTTTGCGGTGGCTAGTTAAAATAAACATGGACGCTCTCGGCGAATTTTCTGAATGCATCTGTGAGTTTGTTATTTTAGTAACCAAGTCGTCCCCTCGGTCAGCCTCTCACCCCCAGGCCCTCATCCCACTCCGGTCCCCACTACTTTATAGCTCAGGTTTTCATTCTTTTCTGAGTCCTCTAAGTGTATTTTCCTCTTAAAGTCACTTATTTCGGTTATTGAGCAACATGAAAACTGCAGTAAACGCACTATTTGCGGATATCACCAACCATCTGTTTTTGGAGAGGCTGATATATTCGTTTCTGCAGGTTACTTTATGTTTGTAAATGATCAGATTGTAACTAAGAATACTATTAATGATACTAATACCATGATCTTCCAGAAATGGAATTGCAAATCTTGGTTTGCCCATAAAATCTTTGAGATCGTCCGTTGATATATGAAAATGCATTCAAGATTGGTAATGTTTTTATTTTAGCGTCTCCCTTTAAATTTCCTTAACTTGACAGCCGGGGATTAGCTTCTACAATAGGCAGTGGTAAAAGGAAATAAAAATGAAAAGTAAAGGAAGACTTAAAAAAATATGGACTCTTTCATGGCTAATTAAACCAGAATACAAATCAATCATTGGAAATAAGTGATGAATTTATTATGCTTGTGAGCTCCCCGTACCCTGTAATGTTTACTATACACTGAAATTACAATTCCCATCAGCTTATAGGGTAATCGTTTACCTTAAGCTTTACCTTTATCTGTCTTATTGATTTGGGACTGGCAGGCAAGGAATTGAAGGTTGGTGGTCCGAGTGAGTGTGGGAGTTAAAATGTCTCAGCTCGGAAACACGGGAACCTCTGCCTGGCACACTAAGACTTTATTTTTTTCTCCTGTCATGTTAACTGCCGGGCAAGTACCTTAGTCCTAAATCCACAGGCAGATTCAGTGCAATAACAGAGAGGGGTGGAGGTGCGGAGCAGGAGGGTGGCCCCTGGGGCAGCCACAGGTAATGGTTATGCCACCTTTACCTGTTCCTTTGCTTGGTGCTAAGAGTTAGGTTTTGGACTGTGTTATCAGTAGCTGTTGGAAAGTGTTGCAGTGTTCGGTTCATGCCATGATATTCAAATATTACGTTAAGACTGAAATACTTTTTTTCCTGTTTATTTTCTGAGATTTGATTTCACAGTTAGCCACTTGTACATGTCATTTGTTTTCTGGGTAGACTGTAATCACAAACTTTTTCCTTAGGACTCAGGCATATTTTTCACATAATGATAGGGTTTTTCTCTTTACAAATGTCACAAGCATACCACGAAGATCCTTTAGATTTCTGAATTGGCTCTTGATTTTTGCACCGAGGGATAGCACACAATATTCCCGCCCACCAACAAATGTGTTGAATGTATAAATAATTTTCTAGATATACGTGAATGTCTAAGAATTTTGCAAAATGAGGACCTGTATCCTTTCGTAGCTACAAGATAAGATGTAAGGAAATGACGGACTAAAGCCTAACGAATGGCAATAAAGCTCCAAATGTGATTACCTCTGCTTCGTAAAAGAAAATTGCTGAGCTTTTTAATGTACCCTCTTGCCAACGTGGGATTCATAGACTTGCTCCCACAAGGAAATATTACTTCTTCGCTAGGGATAGCGCCATCACTAAGCTGTTGAACTCTCAACCCAAGAGAAACTCGGCTCTCTCGGATCCAGCTTGGTGACCTTGGCCGGGGCTCCTCTTGGCCATCTACAAGCACCTCATATATTAGCCACTCCCAGAGCAAAAGAGCATCATCCAGAACTTGGCCCTCTCTCCTATGTGTCAGCCTCTGAGGGCAGCAGTAAAGAATTAGACCAGCTGCATCCACTGGGAGAGCCTTGGCCCGAAACATCTGCATTTCAAGTACAGCTCTGGATGGATAATAAATCGAGATCTCTGCCTTAAACTGGGAAAGAGGTCCCAGGACTAATCATGCCGCTAAGAGCTCTGGTATTAGAGTTTAGAAAAAAATTAAGGCATCTTCATTGTCTGCCTCTGCACTTTAGTGCTGTTTACCTGCGGATGATTAAATACGACGGAGAAAGCAGTTGTTTAAAGAAAAGCCACGGATATTTACTTTCATTTTTCTTTCTTGTTTTGTTGGGAAGAGAAAAGTAAAACAAGTTACTATTTAAAAACATAAAGGAGAGAGGGTGCAACACAGAAAAATCCTATGAAAACGCAGACCTGTAACATTTAAATGCAATAGAAAATTCTGCAGGGCCAGGCCTTCCGGGTGCTGGCTGTCTCCGTGTACTGTAAACAAAGCATGGACCTCTGGAGGCTAATGGGGCTGTTGATTGGTGTTTACTCATCCCAGCAGGATCTGGTTTCTGATAATCTAGGACTCCTGTGTATTGATGAGTGTAGACTGGTGGTGAACTAGTAAAGCCCACTTAGAGGTAGGGAGAGAGGTTTGTAAGCTCTTTGTGGCTAGGCTGAGCTGAAAGACTTTGTTTATTTAGAATTCCTCCCAAGTCCTCTAGGACCCTAGCGAGGGCTGCAGAAGTCAAATTCCCCAATGTCCTGTGTATCTTTGTAGAAGTGTCTGGTTAGCGAAAGGTTAAATAAGAAATCTGCAAAATTCTTTAAAGGAGCCCAAGGTGTTTTATCTGATATTTATTGTTGCGTTTTATACAGTGACATTTTGGTAGAACATCGTTTAAACATAAGCTATTTCAAACTGAACAAGGAAAATTGTTAACATTTGCTCTAATAGCAAATTTTTCAGAAAAGAAAATGAAAGGTAATTCACATTTTAAATGACATTTTAATTTTCTTTGCCTTCATGGACTTTTTAGGTTTAAGACTTAAAAGTAGATACCAACACGATTTGACAAGTTTTGCCACAACAACTGGAACTTAGTTGTAAGGAAGCTCCCATGAGAAAGTTTATTCCTGCGTGGTGGCTGTTCTGGGTAAGAAATGTAACTTTGGGATGCTTAACCCAAGGAAGATTCCAACGTTTTGTGGTCTGCCAACCACTGATTATGTGATTTCTGTCTTAGAACCATGGAGGTAGCGTGTGCAACAGTGACTCTGTAGAAACTCAAGGACACTACGCGGAAACCACAGTGAGTGATAATACCTCAAAGCTACTCGAGCTTGTCAGAATCATTCTTTTCCTCCTCAAACTGAATTGCCACAATTCTGCCTCTCCACCAAAAGAAATAAGAAACTGCTTTGCATTTATTAAATTAGGCTTTGCCGAGGATCACATTTTGGTTGAAATGCAAAGTTTGAAAAGACATTGATTCGTTATAATTTCAGTAGCTTACATACATTTTAAGCTTGCTGTAGTTTAGAGAAAGATGTCTGACACTGTTTATTATTATATTTTGTTATCGTATCTTTATTATTCATCAAGATTGTTTTTTTCATCATTAAGATTCTTGTTTATAAAAGTCTTTTGGAATATTTTTTTTTTTAAAAAAGCCCAGCTTAATAGATGGTAAATAACAGTATGAGTGCAAAACAGTTCTCTCAATCTGTTTCTAATTCTTCATCCCAGAATGACTTTTTGCGACTATCAGATACATGTATCAGCATCTCTTCTTAGTCAATGTCAGTTTTTTTTTTTTTACATTGAGAGGCGTGGACAAAGGCAAACCAGTAATTTAAAAAATTAATTAGCTAATAGTGCAAAGAAATGTAAATCTTATATCTGTTAATCTCTAAGAAGTGTATATTGAGTACCTACCATATACCTAACACTGTGAAAGATATTATGCAAGGTATAAAAAAATATTCTGAATTCTTTCAAGGGAATTGTAATCACACGAGGCCGACATGGCGCATAGGAAACAGTTGGACGTAAGTGTGTGTTGAGTTATGCGGTTGAGCTGATGAGCAAGAGAGAACGTGAGCGATAAGCATGGGCTAAAGGAGAAGTTGTTTGCAAGAAAGAGAGCTGGAAATAAATCTTTACAAGAGACCTGAATTAAAGGAGAGAGGAGATGCAAAGTATGGGTCACAGATGGTATGTGACCAGGAGCCCGTGGGGGGAAGTAGGCTGAAGAAAAGAGATTTAGGAAAAAGCATTAGGATAGCTGGAAGGATTGAAATCCACAAACAGAATTTTCATTTCACGTGGTAGGTCAAAGGGAGCCATTGGTGGCTTTGGGGCAGAGAAGTAAAATTCCATAATATATGCAAAATATGTAATTTGGATAAGGAAAGATCTCGGGCCAGTGAAAATGAGGACTTAAGCAAAGATGGACAGTACAGACTGAGAAAAAAATGACTCACACAGTATTAATTTTCCATTTAAATATGAGTTTTAGTTATATTGCTGAATATTCACATTAAAGAGCTACAATTTATAAGGCTTTGCTCTTCTATAATTTCTTGAAAAAATTTCTAATGATATTCCAAAACTACTCTAATATATTTTTTAAAAGTTTTATACTTATGTTACAGTAATGACCTAGACACACTGAAGAACTTTTTAAAAATATTGACCCAGCATAAAGAAGAAAATTAAAATCATATAAAATTTCACTTTA
This sequence comes from Propithecus coquereli, assembly GCF_000956105.1. Classification (NCBI taxonomy): domain Eukaryota; kingdom Metazoa; phylum Chordata; class Mammalia; order Primates; family Indriidae; genus Propithecus; species Propithecus coquereli. The sequence continues at coordinate 3,282,451 of NW_012150396.1, read as the reverse complement.
CTTTGAAATCATTACCGTTAGTATTGTAGCGTATAATTTTCAAGTCACTTCTATACTCAACATTTTTGCTGTTGCAAAAGTAGCATTATACAATACCTTTATTCTGTAATCTCCTTTTTTAAACTTGATTATATACAGAACATTTTTTCTGACATTTGAATAGTTTTCTGTAGTAACAATTTAAATGGTTATATCATACTGCATAGTAGGAATAGACCATGTTTATCCCCCTAACATCCTGCTATTGGACATTGGGTAGTTCCCAAGTTTTTCTATGATAAAAATTGTGATATAAACATCCTTGCAACTAGATCTTTGTGCACATACAGGGTAAATGGTTATATAGTGAAATCAAAATAATTTATAATATTTTGGGCTTAAAAATACATACACCAGTAATTTAGTTTTTTTTTTAAAGCAGGTTAAGAGCGTTCCTGCCACATACAATTTGCACTGCTCAGTGTCATGTAAAATGAGAAGTGACACACATTAAGGCCTTTACCGTTATATATTATGATGGGATGTACAAGATAGAGCATGCCCAATTCATGCTCTGAGAATGGAAAATTTTGGTTTTAGGAAACACTTAAAAATGAGCTGGGAGGGTAGTTTGGGGCTTACCCTCAGGTAGTGGTGGTGTGAAATACGGACTAAGGAGAATGATTAAAACCAACGGAAGATTTTAAAACTTATCTTTGATACATTTAACATGCTGTAAGGTATAGTGATGGGGGTTACAAACTGGAGTGAACAGAGTCATGTTCACGTCTGTGTAGGCAAGACACAAGGTCACTGCAGTTCTCCAGGTCCCAGCATGTGGAGTGGCAGATCACGGAGTGACCGAGAGGTGCGAGCTGTCAGGGCAGAGGAGGCAGGAGTATGTCGGGCTTAGCTCACTGCAGTCACCCACAGGACACACAAGAGTCCTCGCCAGGGTGTTGCCCACTCCGCACTGTACTTTCTGTCTCTACTCTTCCATCTGTGGTAGCCACTCACATCACACGATTGCCTTCGAGAAATCTGTCATTTTATGAAGCTCCTCAATAAGCATTTTTTCCCTCCTCCTCAAGGGTAAATACCAATGTCCTTATATTAAGATAAGCTTGAACATTTGAAAAAAGAATCTTTTGTTAATTTAGCTCTCAGTTTTCTTGATCTGGCATGACTGCAGCCAAAGAGATAATTACCAATAACAACAGTAAAGGTGGTGCTGGGATGGGGTGGGACACCCTAGAATCTGCGATCAATCGTACTGGAAGAATCAAAATTTCCTTTGAAACTCAGAATAAGATAATGAAGTAGGATGAACATATTGTTTGTAAGATGTACAACACTTCTCAAATCATGTAAAAAAGGTGAAGGAAAAAACAAAACAGGAAAGAGGAATCGAAGAACAAATTGTGATATTAGCAAAGTTCTAAAATAGTTCATTTTTGTATGATTTGCATGCCCCTGCTTTACATATTATTTTAAAAAATAGATTAATTCTGCAAGCATTTACAGTAACTTCTGGTAGCCTAACAGCTATTGAAACCAGAATCTCCTCTGACAATAAAAAAAAAACTTTTTTTTTTTTTTTTTTTTTACTTCTCCTTACTGGTCTTTTTAAATCCATTAACACAAACTGCTCACATTCTTCCCAAGTTTATCTCATTCTTATTTTAGAAAATAAAAGTTAATTTTATTGGATATTTATTATGTAGTAGGCAGGTGCAAAGTATTTTATGGGGGATTATCTTATTTATACTTAATGTCATGGAACTTTTCTTTGAAAAATGCCATTGCTGCCATTGCTATTAGCAAGAGAGTATGAACATAAAGAGTTATGGCGTGGATAGTCCTGAAACCTTATTTTAATGCAAATATCCCCTGGTATCTATTTAGCCTCCTTATATCTGGATACAAAGGCTATGATAATTAATTTCTAATGAAATCTAAGGGATGCTATCATAATGGCATATTAAAACTTTATTATGGGCTTATATTATCACTATTTTTAATAATTATAATAACGTGTCTATGATGTTATTAATACCATTGTTTTTACCTTTTAAAATGAAGAAATTTGAAATACGTGGTTCATTTGCAAATATAAACGGACATAATTTGCAAATTATATAATACATTTGGTTCTTGGAAAGAATATTTTACCAAGACCTTAATAAATGCCTTTGTGTTTGAGCGGTGAAGTAATCCAACTACTTTCCCCTGCCTCCTTTCAGCTGGGTTTCCTTTCTCATGGACGTTTTCCCTCTCCCTTGCAGCAAATTTGGCTAGAAAAGACGTGTGTGCAAATGTCCACAGGTGTTGAGCCTGTAACACAATGTCAGACACGCAAATGAACAGCACAGAAGCTTAGTAAACTATGTATGCATCTGCAAATAATGGCCCATGGTTACTGAAATTGGACCAGCAGGTTTTTTTAAGCCCCTGTGTATATGTTGCTCTGAACTTGTTCCAGATTTCGTTTCTAAATTGCACTCTCAATTTCTAAGAGTGCAGACAAGAACAGGCCACCTTTTCTCTATAGAATATTTCATGTAACCCAGACTCTGCAAAACACAAACAACACAAAACCTCTATAGAATAACATCGTAGTGTATGCTTTAAGCTTAACGTAAAGGAGAAAGACTGAAAAAGAATGCTGTGTCTTCTGAAAAATGTCTTTAATACACTATTCATTCTGTGGTTCAACTCTCCCTGAGTAAAGACCTACATGATAAATTTCGTTTAGAATTTAGCAGCAGCAGAAAAACAAAGTTCACCTTAAAAAATTAACAGCTATGCTTCATTTTATCGGCCAAAGAGAATCAGACGGTTCATTTTTCTTAGTCCTTTGGCCAGGTCTAACAATAACGTCAGTGTAATGTAGACAGGTTATATTGGATTTTTTTTGGAAGTTCATTTTAATCCTTCAGTTCCAGTCAATACAAAATGATACAGCTACATAATTGGGTAACACTCCCATTAGGAAGACTGATGGTAACGTTCTATCATGGGAACAGCGGTACTCATACTTCCATCCAAGAGCTCATTCTGAGTTATTAGAGATAATATGTTCATTGCCCTAATCCTGGCTTCCAACATTGTATTCGTAGTTCACGTCTCAAATTTTTGTACATTCGTAGCTAGTCTCCTTCATTCCAGTCTTGTTCCTTTTAAAGCCATCCAAACTATGACCAGAGGTTTTCTCTATAATGAAAATCTTAGCATCTCTCACTTGCTTTTGAGCCATAAATGACTCCCCAAGGATGTTCCATAAAATAAAGTGTTGTGGGATGATTTGTGGCCGTTCTATCAAAAAAGCATTCTCTATTCAAATATACTGGGAAGTTTCTTGGAGTTAAATGGATTTCTTTATTGCGAGACTACTCAGTTCTCAGTAGTCTAAGGTTCGTAGGAACTGCTGAGAGAGCTACAGAAAAATGTGTATAATTTCCCAGACACAGGTAGACACAGCACCTTTTTTTGTGGAGGTCTTGGGGCACAGATGCAAAGAGCACCTCTGTTTGGGAAACGGGTGCCTGCAAGGAGAATGTCAAAGTCCCTCTTCTGACGGGCGATGTCCCCCACGCCCTCACCCCGGCCTATCTTGCCAGCCTCGTCTGGGCCACGACATACGCTGTCGTCAAGCCAGAGCACTTGCTATTTCTGGGCCCATCCTGTGCTGCCTCATCGCAGTGTGAGTTTATGCTGTCTCTTTTGCATATGAGCATGTTTCCCCGTTTCCCCATGTAAAATTCCTCATCATTCTTCAAGATCCATTTCAGATTTCTTCACTTCCATGAAAAATGTCCTTGTCTTTTTTCTTTTCTTTTCTTTTCTTTTCTTTTTTTTTTTTTTTGAGACAGAGTCTCTCTGTTGCCCGGGCTAGAGTACCATGGCGTTGGCCTAGCTCACAGCAACCTCCAACTCCTGGGCTCAAGCGATCCTCCTGCCTCAGCCTCCCGAGTAGCTGGGACTATAGGCATGCGCCACCATGCCCGGCTAATTTTTTCTATATATATATTTTTAGTTGTCCAGATCATTTCTTTCAATTTTTAGTAGAGACGGGGTCTCGCTCTTGCTCAGGCTGGTCTCGAACTTCTGACCTTGAGCGATCCACCCGCCTCGTCTTTTTTCTAAGGCAGAACTATTCCCTTCTTCCTTCATGCTGCCACTGAACGTTTTCCTCAAGCTTCTGTTATTGGACTTATCACTGCAGGCTATTTATTTATTAATAGTTCTTCACAAAAATCTTTTATTTTTATAAAGAGAACATTCATGATTCAGACTTCCAATGAGATTTAAAGGTGAACACGGTAGCTGGCCTCCACAGGTGCTCTCTCCTCAGTAAACCACACCTATGAGATGTCGCGCCACTGAGTAGTCCTTCTTGTCCCCGTGAATCTGGGCTGGCCCTGTCACTCGCTTTTGATCACTAGGCTTTTGTAGAAAGACGCTACATGACTTCCAAGTCATAAAAGCCTAGCATTTTGCAAATGGCTCTCATGGAATGCTCGTTCTGGGGGAAGCTAGCCACCGCGCAGGAAGGCTGACGACCGTGAGACCACAGTGCTGTGAGGAAGCCCAGGCTACTCACAGAGAGAGACAGAGGGAGGGAGGCCGGCCAGCACTCTGCTGTTCTAGACATTCCAGATAAGGTATCGGACACATGAGAGAACTTATATCTTCAGCCCAAACACTATCTGACTGCCACTGCAAACTCAGGTGACAGCTGTCCAGCTGAATCCAGTCAGTTTGGAAGTGGGATGATGCACACACACACACAGACATACACACATGCACACACACACACACACACACACACACGCACACACACACACACACAGACAGACACACGGCATTTGCTTCAGGTCCATTTAGAGGTGGAAGCTCAAAGTACCTTAAGGGGACTATTAGTAAAGTCTGTGTTAAGAATGTCAACTGATTTCTTTTAGTCGTGCATTTTCAGATTCAGAAAAAGAAACAGGAACAAAAGAAAAAAAACAACAGTTCGGTTTTCAAGTGAAATCTAGAGGAAGCATTTCTGAGACAGTGTTCACAAGGTTCAAACATAAACCTGTTTCTCATGTCCATCTTCCGCAACCAGTGAAAGAAGAAATGCCTCAGATAAGGACAAAAATTAGGACACTACCAGAAAGCAACATCTCAGAGTAAATATTTCAGGATTCTTTGTTAAGACTTCAGAAATATTTACAGTGAGAGGGTAGACCCTCTCAGACTGAACGTAGGTTGACAAGCTGTTTCTTTTTTTTAAATAAAGGACTAGATAGTAGATATTTTAGGTTTTGCAGACTATATAAGATTTCTGTCCTATATTCTTTGTTGTTTATTACGGTACGATCCACATAGAATATAACTTACCGTTCATGACACTCACAGTGCTGTGTAAGTGGTATTTCATTGTGGTTTTAATTTGCATTTTCCTAATTCCCTAATGACTGAGGATGTCATGCTTGTTGGCCATTTGTATATCTTTTTCAGTAAGTTGTCTATTCAAATTCTCCATCCATTTTTCAAATTAGGTTGTTTCTGTTTCATCACTTGTGTTTTTTTAAACATATTCTGCGTATTAAATCCTTATTAGATATATATGATTTGCAAATATTTTCTCCCATTCTGTAGGTTGTCTTTTTACTCTTTTGATAGTGTCTTCTGTTTTGAATGGAAAAATTACATCTTCATTTTCAGTATCTTCTTACTGAAATTCAACCTTGTCTTTAATTATGAATGTAGGCAACAAGCCACAATAGTACTCACAGTATCCGAGACCTTGTCACCATTAGAGATCGTAGATATTTTTATATTATTTTACGTGAAATAATAATTTATGCTTATTACTATTTTGAAACTAAAGTCCTTACTGGACACATCATTAGATCTTCCTAATAATTAATAAAGAAGTATAATTATATCACAAATTTGTCTTTTTAACATTTTGATAATTGTATTTTATTATAATTTCATTCTTTTGTAATCCTCTTATGTATTTTTCTAGTTTATGACTTTTTAAAGTTTATTTTTTTAGTTGAAAAATAATAATTGTAAATATTCATGGGGTACAGAGTGATGCTCTGATACATGTAAGGTATGTGATTAGATCAGAACAATTAGCATATCTGTCATCTCAAACATTTATTATTTATTTGTGTTGGAGATGTTCAGTATCTCCCTTCTAGTACTCGACACCATATATTATTGTCAACTATAGTCATCCTACAGTGGTATAGAACCCCAGAACTTATTCCTCCTCTCTATTAATAGTTGTAATTTTGTATCCCTTTAACAAATCTATTCTATCCCTCCCTTCCCCCATGCTTCCCAGCCTCTAGTATCCCTCTGTTCTACTTTTTACTTTTGTGAGATCAGCTTACTTTAGATTCCACATAAGAATGAGAACATGTGATGTTTAACTTTCTCTTCCTGGCTTATGTCACTTAATGTGTCTTTTGATGTACAAAAGTTTCAAATTTCGATGAAGTATAATTTATCTATTTTTTCTTTTGCTGCTTGTCCTTTTGGTGTTGTCACATCCAGGAAACCATTGCCAAATCCAAGGTCTGATAATTATTCCTATTTTTTCCAAGAGTTGTATAATTTTAGGTCTTACATTATCTTTGATCCATTTTGAGTCGATTTTCATATATAGCATGAAATAGGAATCCAACTTCCTTCTTTTGCACGTGGCTATCCAGTTGTCTCAGCACCATTTTTTCCCCACTGAATGGTGTTGAAAACCTTGTTAAAAATCAATTGACCATAGACCTATGAATGTATTTCTGGACTTTCAGTTCAATTCCATTGATCCACATGTCTATCTTTATGCCGGTACAGCACTGTTGGGTTACTGTAGGTTTATAGTGAATTTGAAATTGAGAAGTTGCTCTCTTTCAAGATTGCTTTGGCTATTTGGGATCCCTTACAATTCCATATGAATTTTAGGATCAAAATTCCCAATTTTGCCAAAAAGACCGTTGGGATTTTGGGCTTGTACTGAACATGGGATGTTATTCTACTTATTTAGGGCCTCTTTAATTTCTTTCAGCAATGTTTTGTAGTTTTCACCGTACTATTTGTGTATTATAATCCTTTAAAAGTGTAAAAACTATTCTTAGCTTGCAGGCCTAACAAAAAACAGGCTGTGTGTTAGATTTGGTCCAAGGGCCAGAGCTTGCCAAACCCTGAGATAATCAGAAAGCCTTCTAAGAATCTTGAGGACATGCCCGTTAAACCTCTGTGGTGGAACATTAGGTTTCTAAGACTCTTAAGAATATTTTCCCACAGCACTTTGGACGCTCAGCCCAAGGGAAAAAGGAGAAGAGATTTGTGGTTTTGTCATTTGTTTGATGGATTAGACTATAATTTGGCACATAGGAAGTCCACAATGTTTCTCAAAGAATTGTAACTGCTTGAAGTAAAAGAAACGGGTGAAGTTCAAAGCAAAAACACGCTTTGGGGCCCCAAATTCCTACAGGTAGGAAGGAGACAGAAAAGCTACTCAGTCGCAAAGGGGGGGCCATTGTTTATCAAAATGAAGGCTGACTTGGGGCAGAACCAAAAGCCCAGAGAGTGGCACTAAAAACCAGTAAGAACCATCTTTGGGTGGAGGGAGTGCATCCTGACCAAGAATTTGGAATCATTTGCTCACATGTACCTCAGAATTTCTATAGACCAGTTATTGCTATGTTCCTGTCACCCACCCCCATTTTTAATAAGAGTGTTGATTGCAGCATCACCGGATCACATGTGCCAATTTTGTGTTTGGTATGCGGGAAGGAGGGACTGATAACTTAGCTCTTCAGTTTGTGGGACTTCACACTGAGAGGGTACATTTGATGACTTCATTGACATACAAATCTGGTTTCAGTGAAGTAATCTCAGACGTTAAGCCTGATTCTGTGAAGAGATGAGACTCGGTGGCCTTGTGAGGAGGTTTAGATATTTTGCAAGTGGGAGGAATGTAAATGATTTGTGGCCAGAGAGATGAAAGTGCTGCCACCCAACCAGGTTCATTTGCCTGCTGCCCAAGAGGATTTAGAGGCCCTATTTCCTGAGACAGGCAATCATTGTCTAAGGATTCCAGCAATTGGTGTAAATCCTGGAGGACTCCTCTACTCGGCAAGTCTGTGCCCACATGTATCCTTCACAGGGAGGCTGAGTCTTTGTCCGTTTACTTTGGCAGGTTTGTGGTAATGCCATTCCTGGCCAGGCCAGAAGTTTCTCTCATGAGTTTCCTGATCAACGAAAACCTCCAAATGCTTAATCTGCTTTTGTATGTAGGCATTGCTGAGGGATACATCAAGAGTAATGTTAGCCTAGTGCATGACAAGCTCGAGTTGACATTTGAAGTGAGCAGTACAAAGAGGGAGAAAGAAAATTAATCGAACGCTTGTCTTTGTTATTGTTTTAACAATTATGTGTAGATGTATGTCTATCTTGCTATACTGGGAACTACTTACAAACAATACTCTCTTAGTCAATTTTGGGGTCCCTAATATGTAAAAGGAAGTGACAAATAATCATGTCAAATTATAGCCAGTGTATTATAATGGATGCATGGACTCTGGAATCAGACTCCGTGGGTTCAAATCCCTGCTTTATCAATTTCTAGTTGTGTGATCTTGGAAAAGTTACTTAACATTTCTGGAACCTTTGTTTCCTTTCCTGTAACATGGGAATTATGAATTTATCTCTTGGGGTGATTGTGAGAATTAAATGAATTAATATATACAAATTGCTTAGAAAAATGGCTGCCACAAAATAAACACTTTAAAACTTGTTATTGTGGTCAACACAAAGCAGATATGCTAAAAATAAGAACTTATCTCTGATAAACAGACATGACAATACCAAGAAGTCAAAGCGGTTTCAATCATTAAACTAACGCTTTGCCTACATTGTTTTTGTTTTTGTTTTTGTTTTTTAAGAGGTGGACATTATCAAAACCATCTTATATCTAGGAAATAGCAGCTTAGAGAAGTTGAATAATTTGTCCACAATCACGCAGCAAGTAGGGGGTACGTCCAGGATTTGTTACTCGATTGTCTAATTTCAAAATTTGTGCTATTAACCTTTGTACTGTCTCATATGGAAATTCTGTAGAGGAAATGACTCACTTTGCTGGACAGTTAGGGAGGCTTTGCCAAGGAGGCAAGTTCAAAAAATTACTAAATGGATCTAAAGAAAAAAATTTTCTATTCAATCTTTTCTAACTTTTAGGACAGTTTCTCTCGATATCTCAAGGTGCTTTATTGAGTAGGAGAAAAAACCTATTTTTGAAATTACTTATATATGTTTTATATTCAAAAATTCAGCTTTGCTTAAGCCTTTAAATTCACATTTACAAATCTTATTCTATTTTTATTTTATTTTTTATGTAAAAGTAGGACAGTTGTCTTTCAGGGGGTCCTTTCATTCAAAATTTGACTAACTCAATTCGAAACACTAAATTCTTCTTTTAAAAAATCTCTCGCATTTACAGACAGTTAAATTACCATAACATTTTCAACTGCATGTATAAATTTAAAACATTTGATTTTTTTTAAACACTTAAATGCCTGACCACTAAATTTATTGCCCTAACAAGGAAAAGCTTCCTAAATGTTTCAGTGGCTCTAAAATTCTAATAAATAAATCTTGAAAATCAGTACTTTTGAAAATGGGATTTTTTTTTTTTTACATTTACTTTGTAAAATGTAGACCTTGACATATTTTTATTAGGAAATGGATTCTTCTATTTAGTAGTTTTTTTCCTGGTCTATATCAAATTCGTATGAATTCCAAAGACAGAGTACTAATTGTTGAAGTATCGAAATGTAGCTAAACACTTAAAAATTAATCTATATTGCACTTGTACTTTTGAATGGTCTAGAAAGTACTTCAATATTATTGGGAAGTCGTCCTTATGGCAATTACTTACCATTGACCTGGTTCAGCTTTTTTAGGAGGTACTGATAATATACTTTGGGGGAAAGTGACTTATAAAATACATTATGGCTTACATATTCTGAACTTTCATTAAATTCGTATATCCTTCTAGATATTTTTTATATTATCATCTTAATTGTTCCTTACTACTCTTTTGGGCAGCTGAACATAAAAGTGTTTCAAAATAGATAGGCTCAAGGGTTATGCCTCTGTTTTCATTTATGCCATATTCAATTTTTTTTATATATTATATGCCTATAACTTAGAGGCTATGGGAAGTTAAGAGTTGCAGTGCAGAGATGAGTAGAATCAGGATTATTTTTAGTATCTGCTGAATAAAATAAAACACTAAATATGAGCCATTAGTTTAAGTAATTTTGGAGTGCTAAATAGTAAATAATTAATAATTATTATAATTCATTAAACTTAAGAAGTAGACAGAAAACACAGAAAAATAGGCTTCTTATGGTAGAAACAAAATATACAAATAGATAGATGTGATAATTTTGCTAATGGAACTGCTTTGAACCAGGAGAGTGGAAAACTGTAGAATCCCTTGATTGTCTGCAATTTTATTTTCTTTAAAGAAGGTGGGCAGATCTTTGGCATTGAGAAAAGAGGGAAGGAGTTATTTTTATAATACCAGATAATAGCTTGAAATCCAGGAGTTACTAAACGAATGCAGGGGACTAAGCTATCTTACTTTAGTGCTGGAATCTGCATCTGTAAATCTTTGGCAGCAAATACTCTTGGTGTTGCTTTGTATCTTTTATCCTCTTATTGTTCATGCAGTGAATCACTGTATTATCTTTTCATTGTTTTGTTTCTCACACCGGTACTACAGTTCATGTTTACCAGTAATTTTGTAGCATTCCTTCTTTCCCGTGGGTAAAACAGGATGCCAGAGGCAGCTTATGTTTGTGTGAGGAGAATTACACTTGGGTTCTCCAACCGTGGAGAGCAGGCCTGCTTGGGGACCTGCCGATGCTGGGCTATGCTGGGCACCTGACCTCTTCCGGGAATTTCCTTTGCGAGTGTGGTGGGACACATATCCTTTGTTTGATTATGAGCTCATTTCGTACATTCTGAAACTCTGATCTGGTTCCTCCCTGAAGAAGGTATGACATCATCTAAGTAATAAAAACAAACTGTTCTGTGTTTTGAGCTCAGAGAATGTGAACACCTTGAATTAGATTGTCCTATCCCAGATTTCGTAAAGCTCCTGCATTTAGGGCCATAAAGATGGAAAATGTACCATTGGGACGCCAAGTCCGTGAGGACGAGAGCTCTGCTTATTCATCATTGTCTTTCTCATAGTCCCCCAAACAGTGTCACATACACACTTTGGTAACGTATCTGTTGAATGGATGAAGAATGAAAGAGGGAAATCAAATCTGTTTGTCTGTCTCTACTGTTTATTGTATTGGTTCATCTAACATAAGGCTGAAGTCTTAATGTATGGAAAAATGAGTAAATTTATTTATAAATATAAAATTATGCATATGGAAATATATAATGAATGCTATTTTATTTATATAAATAGCATATTTATTTGCATATTAATATTGAATTCACGGAAAGATAAGAAAGAATGTTACAAAAATTGAGAGCTGAAATTTCCAAGAACTAAACATTTTTCAATGTTCTTTAACTGTGTTTTGGATATTTATTAATTCTAAATTTAAGGTTCTGATTAAGCCAGAGCATTTCAGTTGCTGTTAATTTGTCTTTAAAAAAATTTTTTATACATAAACCAGATGCCTAATCACTTTTAATTTTTATCATGACTTGCATGATTTTTATCATGACCTCCCTAAAGCAATTTCTGTAAAACAAAAGAAAGAGTATTAGAAGAAAGACAAAGGGGAAACAATCATCATTAAAAAGATGGTGAAATGTTTCCTGTCGGTTTTTCGTTGATTTCCCACTCACTTTCTCTACAAGTTTTTAACTTCCAGAAGAGTCTCAGGAGCTCTTTCACAAAACCTGGGCATTATGAAGGGAGTGTGTACAAATACATATTTAAGTCTATCTGGTTTATTCATAATTCGGTACATTTAGAAAAAAGAAAAGGGAGTAAAGTGACGTACAATGTGGCTTATGTTTATCATGATGAGTAGTTACATTCAAGAAACATAAATTTCTGGTTTGACTGAAAATTTCCCTATCGATTAGATAGGGAAAGTTCTTTGTGGTAGTATAGTATTGCTATTGTTATTGTTTTTGTTTTTTGGTTACTTCCTTTTCATAGTTCTTTCACAAAATAAATATTAAAAAAGGCATGAAAATAATAATACTAAAATTTGTTTCCATATTCTGCAGCTTTCAAAGTGCTCTGAAGTCAGTATGATAGTAGATAAAAGAATATTCCAAAAAGTTTTGAATTTATAAAAATTTAATCTTTAGCTCATAGACTACTTTTCAACAGTATTATCATCATCACACATATAAAGTAGCTAAAATATATGAAAATCAGTGTTTCCCGTATTCCTATCAGAAGGACAGACTCTGTCTCACTCTCTTCCTCTCTTTCTCAGCCACATAAAAATAACGCTCATGTATTGACTGTAGTCTCAATGTACATACGTGCTTCTGTGTTTGGCCCATCCCATTGCTCCTCAGAATGCACATTTTACATGTCCATGTAGTATTTAGTATTTATTATTCCATGGAAGAGACTCACCTCTTTCACAGAAAGAGTTCAGAGAAGAGGTCAGGCAGAAGTGGTTTATGCATTAATGATGGTTCTTTACCATCTTCATTTAGATTGTTTGTGAAATTATTTCGGAAGGGTAGTGTAATGGACTCACTACTTAATTGATAGAATGATCTAAGGTATTCATGGCAGCTCTGTCAGTAGGTCAGGGCAGGAGAAAATTACTCATCTTTGTAAGGTAGTAAGAAGTTTTCAGACTCTGCGGTATGTGTTATTGAAGCCTTATTGGAACTTGAAATTCAGGTGATTAGCATTTGCTATACCTCTCTATTTTAACAGGGACCAGTAGAGTTTATACATTGAGTCTTAGTCAAATGGAAACCAAGAGCATAATTTGATCAATGCAACACTCTCTTGGATTTGAAATTACAGCAACCCAAAAGAGCACAAAAAAAATAGAAACTTCTACTTTCCCCAACTATATAAATAGGGCAAATGGATTAGCCTGGAATGCATGATTTTATCAAGTTTCTCTTTTAAAAGTTTATGGCTGTATCTGTCTCATTTTTTTTGCCATCGTTAGTTTGGATGAATGCTATATACTCATAGCTGTGATGCCACAGATAAAGATTATAGGAATGGGAAATAATAATGGGAAAAATAAAATCAACCTGAATTTCACTAAAAGAAAGAATTTAGGAAAGACAGATACTCTCGTATTCTCCAAATTCCATTAACACACTGGAAGAGGAATATGTTTATACACACATGTATGTGTGTGTGTGTGAGAGAGAGAGAGACAGAGATCTTGATGTGCTCACAGTTGGTTCAAGATAGATTGGCAGTAACAGCTGCCACCAATGTCAACAATCAAGTACAATGAAGTGTGGCAATCCCCCAACTGTTTTTCATTCAAATGAGTTATGAGTTCTCACCGTTCAGAATCACTCTCATTTGTAAAAAAAAAAAATTTTAAGTCGAGTTGTGAGAATTGGGGAATATCCACCTGGCAGGGAAATTTTCATGCTTTGAAAAAAGAAGTGGAAAAAAGAGATTCCATTAGATCAATCAAAGTCACTAGAAAATGTTAAAGTGAGGGGGGAAAAAAGCAATGAGAAATAACAAAAAAGCAATCCAGGCGAACCCATTAATGAGAGCGAGTGTCAGTTTTTCTTGGTTCAAGGACTCTGCTACAATGGATTAGAACACAGAGCACCGTCTCAGAAATGCACAGAGGCAACCGTAGACAGGCCGGGGGCCCACTCGACCCCCAACATCAAAGCCTAGTTGGACAAAAAAAAAAAAAATGCTTGGTTACTTGTAGCTTAATCCAACATTACGCACTTCTTTCAAACATCAAAACTGCTGCTCAGCCTTTGGATGGCTGGGCATTCTTACTACTAATCCAGCCTTAATTATAAAAATTTTATACTCCTTCAGTTTCCTGTGCCCTGCACCACCAAGGCCTGCTGGAAGGGAGAGGCATGGAAATCAGGCAAAAGCAAATTAAGGAATACTACATGCTTAAATGGAATTGTTGCCTACTTAGTGGTCACAGCCGGCCAGTATGTTCTGGAAGCATCTCTATGTAAAGATCTTTTTCGTAAAAATGCTAACCCAACTTCAAATTGTCTCTATGTTTTGTAGGAAAATTAGTTTTTTTTTTTCTCTCTGAATTGTCCCTGATAGCTTGAAACTTATTCTCACTGTGAGGTATCTTAAATGGCACTGGGTTCCCACAGATCACTTCAGGCGACTCATCTCCAAAGATAAAGGCCACATATTTCTTTTCAACAAGCTTTTACCCACAAACTTTGATTTGTGGTCTTTTCGTACCCTCAGGTCTAAAAGTGCATGCCATTTGTGCCTATGTACTTGAACTTGAATGATGTCAAGTTACAAAGTTAGATAAATTGCCTCAAGCACAAGAATAAATAAATTATTCCAGGCCATTCCCACGAATATGGTAAATTTATGGCTTCTTATTCTTTTCCTAATGATTAACATAACTTATCCTTTTTCTTCCCATAATATCTCTCTAAATGCTTGGAGACTATGAACATGTCTCTTTCAATTGTTTCTCCTCCAGCCTGAACATGCCCATTGCTCACAGGTCTGTCTTATTTCCAAACCTTTTATCAGTTCGGTTGCTTGCCTTTGAACTTACTCCAGTTTTTCTTTCTTTTCAAACATATGATATCCAAAACAGAATACAACACTCAACTAGGCCTAGATGGAGCAACTCAAAACAGCCAAAGTGTCTTCTTTCTTTTTGCATTCCACTTAAAATCTAGGTGCATTAACAGTCTTTGCCTTTATTGGAAATAGATTTTTTTAAAATCCTTTTGAGTTTACTGCCCACAATCTGTAACACCAGAGCCTTTGGGACTATTTAACTCCCTCTTGTGAACAGATGATTTCTTCATATAACTATTTTACATCAGGATTTCAAGCAATTTTTCCAATGCATTTAAAGTCATTCTGTGTTAATATCTCTCTCCAATGGTGTTTATAATCACTCTTACTTTTTTGGTTGCTTGTGAACATGTTTAAGAATTTTTTTGGTTATCCTTTGGATTATGTTTCCAATTTATAACACATCATTGAATTATATGGTGGAGAAGACAGTGTATAATGTACGTTTTCTTCAGACATGACATTGGCCTATTAGCAATTATTCTGGTGCCCAGAAGATCAGAAACAATAGGCCATCCATCTTTTAGTAGTTTCCTCTAATCCATATTTCTCTGGTTTCTCTGTAAGAATGCCACCCCCTGCTTTTAAAAAGAGGACAGGTGTTAAATGACAGCTGCACTAGGTCTTTTCTGGCAACTTCCCAGCAATGAGGGGTCTCCCCAGACCCCTCCCCCAGGCTGATTTCCAATTCTCCTCACCTCCTTCACAGACTACAGACATGTTACGGTTGAAATGCAAAAGGCTACAGTACAAATTGGAATATATAATTGTGAATTATCAATAAACTTTTTTATTTGAAAATTTACTAGAGAACGGATGATGACTTGAACATATGTATTCTTTAAGAAAAGGACCACATCTCAACTATGTTAACTCACATTATAGAGAACACTGAAATATTTACAGATAATGCAACTTTTATGCATTACTCAATTCTTATAAAGCTTGAACTGATTCTAAGTTAGACTGGACTTTGGAAAGTACGATCCCTCCATACTCACGATAATGACACCAACATTATTTTGGAATCATATTACTATAAGAAATGTAGGTTTGAGTAAATAATACTGACTTTTGTGGAGGAAATTATATTTCTGATATAAGAAGTTGTCATAAATTATATCTGTAAGTCAGGTAAGAGCCATCTATTCTGTGCCAATACGGTCCAGTTAAACAGTGGCAAAATAAATTCATTAATTCTGAGTAAGGCTATGTTAACTTTTCCAGTTAGGTCTTCTTTATAGCAAAAGAGAGAATTTTACCAGCAGGATTCTGAGGTATTTCGTTATCTGCCATGAAATTATTTTGAAATCTTCTACTTTATCTAAAACATTCATGTAAATTTTGTATTCCACTCCATAATATGCCTGTGATTGTTTTCATATAAGAGTCATGTTTTGCATTCAATACCAGTTAAATTCTTACTTTGATTTCTTTTTCTTTGCTGAATCTAAGATGAGTCACATTTTATCCCGATAACTAGAATGTACTTACCTGTGTGCCACCTGATGCCTGCCCCGACTTCTGAGCTCTTCTTGTGGGTAAGAAAGGGCCCATAGGCCCAAAACAATGACTGGCACATAGTGGGTGCTAAACCAGTATTTGCTGAAAAAATAACGTAACTTCATGTGGAACCCTTAGCCTCTGGTACAGAAACCTCCAGGGCACTGTTGTGACCAAGATTCATCTCTTAATCTTGCAGTGGCTGTGTCTTCTAACCAATTTGAACAAATAAGCTACATCACTCTACTTCACATACTTCTGGCATGGCCGTAAACGCATTGTGCTTAGTGTGTGTGTGTGTTTGCTTGTTTGTTTCCCTCATTTAACTCACGGGGTGGGAGGCAGGGAGAGCCTGAGGGCAGCAACTGTAGGGTTTGTTTTCTATTCCCACCGAAGCAGGGGCCGAGGAATGAGGGGATTCACTGGTGGATGAATGCAGGGTGCTGACTCAGAGGGCAGGTGAGAGAAAGTTACTTTTATGTGATTCACGATACAGGCCCAATATTTTCCTGAGGCGCTCTGTACTCTGACTATTTTTGGATCTCATTTCCCGCTCGGTAACACACTGACCAACAGAGCAGGTCTTGGTGCGTGTAAACGGCACAGTGCGTGCTAGCTGACATCCGGCGCAGCGTGAGCGTGGCAGCTCCTAGCGCTTGGGAAAGGCTGTTCACTTTTTCCTGTCCCTGGTCTATAATTTAAACACCAAGCTTGTCTAAACCTCTCCCCCGCCAAACGCAGGTACATATAGCAAACTCCTTCCTATTAACTTCAATCGTTCACCTGTGACTTTCCTGCCTACAGAGTACTCTGCGCTTTTTCCTCTTCACCTGTTTTCATTCGAGTGCAGCCCAATTTTCACCTCTTTGCTGCCAAGCTCTCCCGTCTCTTTTATCTTTCTCATCCAAGAATAAGCATTGTTGATACTCAAAATGAGTCTATTTAGCAATATATTATTTTGCATTGTTCACAAACCACTACAGGGATTATTAGTCTTCTCTCTCCAGCTTTCCACATTCCCTAGGATTGAGGTCGTGTAGAGACAGACAGCGAGTATTCAGATTTATTTTCGACAGATTTATAAATATCTATCTTTCGTGGTTCTTATTTTTGTTTCTCTTAGATTATTATGGTTCAAAAGCTAATGAAAACATCATAGAAAAGCAGATTTTATAAAAAGTTTCTCCCGTGAAAAATTATTTAAAATTCCCCTGGCTTGCAAACAGCCATTTGGCTGCTATTGGAATGAAAAGTCAACATAGTTTAGTTAAAGACTGAAATGTTCTCATATTTATTTGATCTGTGGGATCAGTTTTGCAGTTGTGGATGACTTTTAACTTCATGGGAGTCATTTTGCAGGAAATTGCAAATTATTCTGCATCAGCTTTCTTTGTCTTTTATTCTATGCTGCTCTAACTTAAAAGGCAGCGAGACTCCTTTCTTGTCCTGAGGGCTGTTGTAAATTGATTTGGGAGTCGGGGGGAGTTGGGTGCATGGGGGGGGCTGCTTCTCACCATCACGTTTAAATTTCTCTTCACTTTTCGAATACCTCGTCTGTCTATTCTAGTAGTAAATGCTTTGAATTAAAGAAATGTTTTATTTTAGAGTATATTTCTTTTATTTAGAGTATGTTTAGACACATTTACATTTTTCAAACATGCTCTTTTTAATATAGTCATAATATCATCATTTATGTATTAGTTCTATTGCACAAATACTTTCCAGAAGTTATAGCAATATCCTCTACTGTTTACTTAGTACTTGTTTCAAAAGAAGATTGAATTAATCTTCTAAAAAGAACCTCAAGTACCTGTGTTTCTTGTCTGTTATTATACTCACAGCAGATTGCCAATGTCCTAGAAAGACAAAACGTCCAGACTCCAAAGGAAGAACACAATGCGCTCTTTCCACATTTGGGCTGGCAATAATAGCTGAAGGGTATAGAAGCATGCGAAGATAGGATTGTATTTTTCTCAAAGCTTTGTTGGAGGTATAGAAGAAATAGTCTAGACATGATACTGGATTAAGCACTAACAACAAGAAGTTAGTGGATTATAATAGCAGGAAAGAATAATCTTCTGAATACTTTGTTGGGCTTACCTTGCATGTCAAACGTCAGCTCTTTTTTCTGCATATTTTCTAAAGACAATAGCATTGTTGATAGTTTTGCTTGTGCATTTGCAAGGATGCCTTGTCGGAACCGGTCTGCCTTTGGCACGTGGATGCAGGGCTGTAGTCGTAAAAGCAGAAAGGAAATGCCAGAGAAGTTTCTCCAAAACTATAATATCTGTTTACATTTTTGTGTGGGTGAGAGAAGCGAAGCCACTTGTTAGGACACAAAGTACTGAAAACGTACGTCACGAGATGTTACCGTCGTAAGATGTTACCTTTACGCTGTTTTGTGCACCTTGGCACAAGGTATAAACCTTTGAGGTCAGTCATTCTATCAGGGCTGCGTGGTTGAGCAGGCTTATTAGAAGATTGTGTGATAAGGAGAAGAGGAAAAAAGAAATTGAAGGGAGAGTTTCTCAGGGGTGTGTTTTACGAACACTTGGGACAGGTCGCCCCAGATCTTTAGAAGGATAAGCCAGTCTCCTGTGGCCTCCTGCCTTTTTTACGCTCTCGATTTGCCATTTCTGCAGCCTCGGATCAGTGAAGACAAAGGACATGGGTTTCTTTTGAGAACCTTGGCAGGACAAGGTACAACATTGGATCAAAATGTTTTAGGGGGTTTTAAATGTGTGACACCAGCACCCCACATACAGACATTCCGAAACTTCTCACGTGTCTTTCAGTAACGAACAGCCGGACAGAGGATTGAAATTTACCCACTATGGGATTGGGTCCCATCTTTTATTTTCTCATTTAATTCCTTATTTTCTGCCCCAGACTAAAAGGGTTATATTTTTAAAGCGAGTAAGGTTCTAGCCATGAGTAGTCCTTAAATACTATGTGATCTTTTCAAATGAAAAGCAAATGCAGTATCCTGGGTAATTACCCTAGGTAGTTCAATGGTCCCCTCTTTGTAAATTGTCTCTAAAGGACAATAAATTTAGTGAGCGAGTGTACTTTGCTTGACCCGTGTATCTCTCTGATCGTGATCATTTAACCTACTTATCTGCTTGTGGAATTTCGCCGTTTAAGGGTTAGTCTTCTTTATGTCCAAATGATGTATAGGCATGTTACACTTTATTAAAAAGTTACCACTTGTCAGTGCAAAGCTATTTGCATTCCTATGGTAGTTAAAATGATCAGGATAGCCTTCTTATTTATAGCTACATAGGCAACGCCATACATAGCAGACACGATGATTATAGTTTCTCTCTTTCATATTTCAGTTGGTCATAATTTCCTCAAAAACTTTTCTCCGGGGTAAAAATTCATACTGGTTACTTGCTCTGCCCCACGTTGGCATG
The DNA here is from genome assembly GCF_000956105.1 of Propithecus coquereli. Classification (NCBI taxonomy): domain Eukaryota; kingdom Metazoa; phylum Chordata; class Mammalia; order Primates; family Indriidae; genus Propithecus; species Propithecus coquereli. The sequence goes on along the minus strand of NW_012150396.1, from coordinate 3,262,750 downwards.
GTTGAGCTAAATTACATAAGCCATTTGAAGTTATTCAAATGTAAAATAAATGCAATCATTTTCCTTCTAAGAAGATAGTTTTGGAACTTTATATCACTCCTTTAACTTCAAGCCAATAGAAGCTATAAACTTCAATCTCTGCGTGATTATAGTCCTCATCAAGGAAGGAGGACAGAGCCAAGTCTAAAGAATAACAATTAAATATTTTTTTTTTTTTACAATGTAAAGATTTTAAAATGCTGAAAATTATAGTTTTGTGTCTTTGAATATTTTTAGCTCTCCCGTTAGGCCATCTTACTGACTTCATAAGTCATTCCATTTTTTAAAGACATAAAGAGGCTGGAATAAGACATATTCAATTAAATATCCCTTAAATGCAGAAAAATACCTAAGTCACTTCCTGATTTAAAAATAATTGTTGGGGGCCACTGCAGCCAGAAAGTGATGTTATTATACTGTGTACGTGCTCTCTGCAGTGCTTAGAATGGATTGGGGAGGAAGAAAACAGAGTCATCAGGAAATCTAACCAGCTGCTGTAGAATAGTTGGGGTAAACTGATCAGCAGTTACGAGATTAGAAATAAAGGAACTGATAAAACATCTCTCATAATCTAAATGGATAAAGATTAGGGACTGGATTCTGGAAACAAAGGGAAAAAGGAATTGAAGAAGCCCCAGTGTTGGAAATCTGAAAAACTCTGGGTGTTCAAATGTCATTCACCTCCATGAAACCTGGAAGGGAAACGGGGTTTGAAAGGAAGACGCATTCTCCCTGGACACGATGTGTCTGAGGTACATATACTATGTCGTTGTAGTCAGGTTATACAGCTAGAAATGTTGATCAGGAACACGCATGAAAATTCAAACGAAGTATAAAATCGAAAGCAGAGTTAGAGATTAGAAAGTCCTCAGGTGAAAGGAGAAAGAGGAAGACTTCCGAGGGAAGCTGGTGATTTGGATGAAAACATTCTACTCTTCCCGCTGCTCTGCTACTCCTATCCGTAGATCCCCAAAGACATTAAACGTTAATTAGACAAAAATGTGTTTTCATGGGAGGGGGCTATAAATCAGCATAAAATTTAGAAACTGTTCCACCTGCCTTCTCCTCCGTCCTTGACCTTGCTTTGTTTTTCTAACTAACATTTCTCACTGTCTGCCATCAAATACATTTACATGTTTGTTTGTTTATTGTTGGGCTTCTCCCCATTGGGATATATCATTCATAAGATTCAAGATTGATATGCTTCTATCATTACAGTATCCTCAGCTCTCAAAAAATAATTGTTGAATAAATAAAAGTTCAACAAGACAAAACTTTGAGAAACTTTAGTTGGATCTAGGATAGGCAGAGAAAAATTGAAAAGGACAGTGAGAATCTTCTGGAAATTCCCAATCTTCTAGAAAATTAGCATTCATGGACGTTCATGGAGGACATGTTGGCAAAGGTCAATTTATTTAGCCGTGGTGGTGAGAGCAGATTAGAGAAGAGGCAGAGGTAATGAATGTGAAGTCGGATCTTTGGTGAAACCTTCCTATGCAGCAGATACCTGCGGGCGGTTGAACACTGATACAGCAATGGTGGTTCCTCCTGAGGGAACAGTGAGAGGAATAGAAAATGTTTACGTGGGCGCCCTTGCAGGTGGATGGCGGCCCTGGCAGAAACCCGTCAAGCTTCTTCCCAAGAGAACAACAAACAATGATCAGAAACTCCGCATCAAACCGCTTCCTCTTCCAGGGGACCAGGATAAAATGAGCAGGGGATTTTTATAATGGCAGAAAAAAAGATTCAACCTATCAAAAGTTATAGAAGTCAGAAATTGTGCACTTAAGCGTAAAAGAGACATCACATTCGTGAAACGAAATCTTGTTTCCAGTGGAAAAATAATATATGATTGGTAAAGCTTGTATACTAAGAAAAACACACACTTGTGGAGTTAAAAACCATAGTGGAGGCCATCGTGAGGAGATTGGATACTCGCAAAAATAGAATTAACAATATAGAAAGTGAACTAATACATTCTTTTGTATACAGAAAAAACACATTGATGAGTGAGAAAGAAAGAGGAAAACAGATTAAGAAACTGCAATACACACATCATGGGAATCCTAAAAAGATGATAAAGTATTTTTTTTAAAAAAGCAAAAACATAGTATACATATAATGAGTGTTCTAAGAATAACACTGAAGTAAAAATAAAAATTAAAAGTTAAAAAAG
>NW_012150396.1:3245519-3259030 GCF_000956105.1 Propithecus coquereli | reverse complement strand
AGTTTGAGACCAGCCTGGGCAATATAGTGAGACCCCCATCTCGACAAAATATAAAGAAATCAGCCGGGCATAGTGTCATGCACCTGTAGTCCTGCTATGCAGGAAGCTGAGGCGGGAGGATCACTTGAGCTTGGGAGTTGGAGGCTGCAGTGAGCTGTGACTGCACCACTACACTCTAGTCTGGACAACAGAGCAAGATCCTGTCTCTAAAAAAAAAAGAAAAAACAGGAATTACAGGGTATTTAATTTATGTGTTTCAACATGTATTCCTGCACCTCAATCTTACCGATCTTACTATAATTGAATTATTTACATCTCCACCCAAACTTGTTCCTTCTCATGTGTTCCTCATTTTGGAGTCTAGACCCACAATCTAGCAATCTAACCAGTTATTCCACCAAGCCAGGAACAAAGAGCCATGCTTTAACCACTCCTTTTCTTTCTTCTTTATCACCCCCTCCCCAATCCCTGAATACAGGCTGATGTCCCATTTGCCCCGTGCAGTGGCTCTCAAGCCAAAAGGAGAACAACCTGTGAAAATTTCTCTGTTGCTGCTGCATATCCTTTTGTCTCTTGCTCTGTTCCTTCTCTCGAAGACTGATCTTTATGCTTTTTCCTAATCGATTCATTCTTTCATAGTTTTTTTTTTTACCTTCAGTTCCAAAGACACTTTCTCTCATGAGCTCTCCATTCCTGGGTTTGTGTATCCTAACTACATAATCTCAAAATCGGCTCTTAGATGATCACTTGCTAATTAACTCTCATGTAAGGCAGTGATTTCTTTAAGTGAATAAAAATAGTTAACTTTTGTTAAGTGCTTCCTACGTGCATGGCACTGAACTAAGGCATTTACATTGATTTTCTCATTTAATACAGCATGTCTGTGAGGAAAACACTATTATTACCTTTATTTAAAGATGAGGAAGCTGAGCTACAGAAACCCAAGGTCAAAAATCTAATTAAGTGGCAGAGCATTGATTGAAGCTTCAGCGAGTTTACCGCGTCGTCGAACACAGACGCACAGAAACAGAGCATCGTTTTTAATTTTTTTTTAAACTCGAGTGAATATGCTTCTGAATTCCCATTTCCTCTAGGCAGCAAGAAGAAAAAAAAAAAAAACCAAAGTAAATGAAACAAATAAATAAACCAATAAGTCCTCTAAGTAAAAAGAGCTGAAAAACATCTCAGTCTCTTGTCTTTCACTGCCACCCAGCTCCCAGATAGAGCCACCAGCAGGGGCTTCCAGAGCCTCAGTGATTACCTGGAGGACACTGAGAACAATGTCACAAAAGGAGAACAGCAGATGCTGAGAACAATGTCACAAGCCCACCTTGGGTACTGGAAGCCACTCTCAGCTGACCACCTGCTGAATTGTATAAATGTCGTGTTCTGTGTTGGTGTAATAATAGCACGTCTTTTTTTTTTTTTTGAGACAGAATCTCACTCTGTTGCCCAGACTAGAGTGCCGTGGCATCAGCCTAGCTCACAGCAACCTCAAACTCCTGGGTTCCAGCGATCCTCCTGCCTCAGCCTCCCGAGTAGCTGGGACTACAGGCATGCGCCACCATTCCCGGCTAATTTTTTCTATATATTTTAGTTGTCCAGTTAATTTCTTTCTATTTTTAATAGAGACGGGGTCTCGCTCTTGCTCAGGCTGGTTTCGAACTCCTGAGCTCAAACGATCCACCTGCCTCGCCCTCCCAGAGAGCTAGGATTACAGGCGTGAGCCACCGCGCCCGGCCATGATAGCACATCTTGAGAAAAGGTTGGGGGAAACCAGCCTGCCTGGAATGAGGAAGGCTTCAGACAAGAATGGCCTGGCCAATGTAGACGACACCAAAGGAAATGGAGCTATGTATAGGAAAGATGACAATGGCATTGCTTTCTTTGGATCTGATGTCGAGGAGAAACGTGATGAGGGAAATGACTGATAGAAGCTTTAGACTGATACTTTAGACAGGATGGGTCAAGGAAGGCCAAAAAACATGGACCTGTTGCCAAGTCTTCTAGACGTGAAACGCTGGGATAACGAGTTGGGGAACGAGATTAGAGGAATATGTCAGAGCATTCAGGCAGACGGCTTGGGCTGGGGCTCTTCCAAGCTAGTTCTGATAGGATACGCTATCAAGAAACTTCAGAAACAGGGTGGGATGGAAGACGATAAATTTGGAACAACGTGCTGGAGAAGCAGATAACTTCTTTTGAGGACTGTGTTCAGTCGATGGCCAAGACTGCTTTCAACAGGACCTAAAACCGAAAGGAATCTTAATCTTATCTATCAGAGATTAATTCAGTTATTCCCAGTTTACACAGGGGCTCATAGGTTACCGAGGTTTCTTTTTATTAAATACTTCGACTTTCAGAGTTCTTCTCTCCTGTGCCTTCCCCACCTCCCAACACCTTTGCTTCTCCTGAGTGATAAAAGGAAGCTTCCGCATTCTCCTCCGCACTGGAAATGGGGCGTCTGCTGGTTTCTGCATTGTCTTGTAGTTCTCGTGAAGCTGGGTCTTTGGGTGCTGGCGTCAGTCCTCACTGGGCCCGTGTAACTCACTGTCCATTCTGGTGAAAGGTCACAGTTTGAGGTCTTTGCCTGCTCACCCAACCTCACGATGGCTTCTACCGTCTCTGAGAGTCTGAGTTATCTTGATTCCTCGTGATCCAGGAGGTAAACCCCTCTGACCGCAGATCTCAGAATGCTCTCGTTTACTTCCCTTGCCCTACTCCCTACGCCCTTTGCTGGAATTTTAATATTGAGAATGAGAGAGCTGAGGCTCTCACCTGTGCCTGGTGCTCTTCATCTCTCCCTCCAAAAGCAGCACTGAGAGAGTGAAGTAGAAAGCTGGGGAGGGGTGGGGAGCAGAGGGAGGGAGGGGAGAGGGCACCCTCGGGTCCTGACCACCTCACTCCAGCTGCGTGGGAAAGCTCTGGACATTTCAGTCATACAAGCGTTATTTCCTTTGCTTTCTAGCTACTCTGATACTGAATTTTCTCATGCTTTTCACCATGAAAAGTCCAAATTGAATCCAAGAGGAAACTCAAATATCTCCATAAATTGTATCCTTCAGAATATTTTGTGGGGAAAATAGGACATGGTGGCTGCCATGAGTTTGGAGATTTGTCAGGGTCTCATTTGATGTGTGTTGTGAGCATGTGTTGCTGTAAGGTAGTTGATTCAAAGTCACTTTTGATGCGTATCATCTTTGTCATCCTTTTTTATACTTTTTCAGAGTTACAGATGATGAAGGATATTATGATTGGTTTGTGACTGAGGCTTAATATTTTATGGGGGTACTGGTTTGGAAATTGATACCTGAAAGCTATCCTGACATTTTCTGATGTCTCTATTGTCTTCTTGGTTAGTCTCAAGTTGAATCCTATCTTCATCTTCCCCCTTACTTTCTCCCTTTTCTCACCACTGGGAAAATAGACCAGTAATTCAATAAAAGAAACACTTAGCTAACAAGAGACCTTTTCAAGTAGATGTCATCTTCTAATGGAGAATTATTACACTGTATATATTATCATAGCTAGAGCAAAACCAGTTTGAGGATAAAAATGACTTGGAGGTTATTTCTTGTACATATGTTTTTCTCCAGAAATAGAAAGTATCAAGTCATTAAGGCCTCTATCCTATAGTTAACAGGAAAAATAGGAGTGTAGGCAGTACTGTTAGAAAACATTCTGGTCGAGGTGGTATTCCACACGTCATTTCTAAAATATTGGTCTGACAAGGAATCCACAAAAAATATTATTTGACTAAAACTATTACAAATCTAAATTAATTCCATCAAGCATGTTAAAATGTTTTTTTTTTTCTGATTTAAAAAAGAAATATATGTTCCTTGTAGAGAATTTTGGAAGTTTAGGAAGGACTATCATCAATCGTTCTTGAAGCTGGCACTCAAGTGCTTAAATGAACTAGATAAGGGTCACGTGGCTAAACACGGCTAGTGTGTTACTATTCTCAGTTTTGTAGAAAAAGGTATTTTCTACCTTTTCAGAACTCATATTTTTAGCTGCTTAGGGGCAAAAATTTTCCGGTATGTAGAAATTTTTTTCATGTAAACTCAGAATTCAGTGGTTGTGTGCTATAAATCTGTTGAAAACTGGCCTAGCACAGAGGCAGATCTAGTATAGATTTTTCTTCATTTCCCCTCTGTCTCCCACACATAATCTGCTTTGCGAAGGTGGATAAAATGGGCCAGTGTCTCAAAGGATGTAGGAAGCTGACTGAGTCAGATGCTTAGTAGAACCAGATGGAGATTACCTGGAAAACCAGTCACTACCCCACTGGTAATATGAAGTTCCACCTGGCCCAAGGACGGACCTTTTGCTTCCGCAGACTCTATAAATACGACTTCCATGGCATTCGGCTAACAGGGTGCTCTGGCCACAGCCCGCCTGGGTCGGACTCTTGGTTCTACCACTGACTCTGTGACATTTGGGCAAGGAAGTTACCTATTCTGTCAATTCCTCAGTTTCCACATCTGCAACATGTGGAAACTATGACACCATTAACTCGTAGAGTGGTTTTTGTGTGCATTTATTGAAAAAATCTATGCCATGTGTTTAGCCCACTAGATTCTACGTAGTAACTACACCCTAAACATTAACTATTATTAATTTTAAATATTTTGCTCTTCACCAAGTATCGTAGACATAAGAACTATCCACACGCCCCCTCTATGAACTTGGTGGTTTAGAGACTGGTGTAGAGTTCCAGTAGGTACCCACCCGCAGTCATAACGTAGAATGCGAAATAGGGTGTTTTCTACTTAAGTATTTGTTATACAGGCATTTCCTGAGTTTTATCAGGGACTTTGAAGAGCCATAAACACTGACGAAGCCCATCACTTACCCAGATGCATGAGTGTGGCTTACCCTCCTTGAGGGTTTGATCTCCAGGGGTAAGCAAAAAATATTTTCCTGTCTCTGTCTTCAATCTCCTAGCAAACTGTCTGTATGAAGGGAGACTGGAGTTCTCTTGTTTTGAGTCTAACAAATGAAAAAGGGATCTTTCTAATTTTTTTTTTTTTCACTCAGTGGGCCATCATTTTTAGGTACACTCAGATGTCTATCAAATCATCACATAAGACTCACATTAACTTCAAAGAGAAGGACACACAATGGTGCCCGAAGTGGTAAGAAACATTTCCAGGACATAATGAAGTATTATCTGAAGCAGTGCTGGAGCAGATGTCCTGGGAGAGAAAACGGTAGCAGCGCGCCGACGGTGCGAGCTGCTGCAGTCAAACCTGGGTCACTCAGCCTTAATGAGATCGTGCTGGCAGCCAACCAGGAAGGCAGAACTGAAAAAAAAAAAAAGTGCATCGGAAGCACTGGAGCCACTGTTGTTAAGCAAAGGCCAGTTTGCACGTGTGACTTGGCAGAAAGTGCTAAGCATTCATAAATCTTCCCAGTTTTAGGGACATTAAGAAATGACCAGGACTCATGTCATCATTGGAATGTAACCAGAACACACGAAGGAATGTGGGACCCTGGAAGATGGGCCAGCACACGGCTCCCGGTCTGCTTGGACATTTTATTCCAGTTCCTATGAGAAGCATGCCGTCTCCCAACTCCGTTCACCTGTATCGCAGTAAGGTTAGAGTCTCGAACTTGTGTTTGAATTCAGCCTGTTAAAGAAAGACTTTCACCATGGTGGAGAGTGCCTTGGCAGCAGTGAAGTTCTCCTTTAATTCATCCCCATTGCCTCTTGGAAAACTCTGAGACTCCATATCCTTAGGGCTGGGTAACGGGAGGCAAAGAGGGTGCGTGTACAGGCTCATGGTTGAGTTGAGGCTCTAGTATCCCAAATATCATTCTGTGCAAATCTTTTCAATCATGGGAGATCCATGGGCTGCAGTTCCTGGACTCGGCCTTCCGATGGGAAATGCAGAAGGCTGTCAACTGAGCTGAGCACAAACAGCGGTGGTTCTGCAGAAAAAGGGGCGTGGGAAAGCTAAAGGACCAATGCCCATTATTTTTAATCTCCCCGGATCTTTTTTGTGACTGTAACACTTAACTTTTAGTAGAGTGAAGAACAAGACGTAGTAGAAAAACACAACTCTGGATAGGAAGCACACTTTCTTGGCCCCGACGCAATATTCTCTGGAGTGGTTAACACAGAAGTCGTACCGCAGGATTACCCTCTACCCACTGCCTTTGCTGACTAGTCGTTGAGGAGTCTGATTAATGGAGCAAATATGGTTTTGGCATAACAATCGAGATGGGGTCTTTAGACAAAGCAGGATTTGTCTGCTTTACCCAATGCCCATGCAAGATGGACAAGTTGACATTTTAAAAATGGAAAACAGATGTTGCATACAAAGCTTTAAAAGTGTCAGGTATAGATGAAGAACCTTAGCTACTCACATGGACTGGATCCAAGAAGAGAATGTGGAGAAATCTGGCATTTCATCCAGCGGCATAAGTGCGTTATAAAATAATCATAGTCTACTTTTGAATGAAGGGAAGTTATCCAGAATTAGTAAATTAGGAGAGAATGGCTTCTGAACCACCTATAGTCATCACACTCATTAATTGTCATTCTAAACAATCGATTGCCAGATCATTATCTCCAAATCCCTTTTAATAAAAAGACAAATAAAACTTTGAATAAAGTTATAACTCTGCATGTGTTGGTAATTCAGCATTTAAATTCAGCCCACTGCATAACACTCCACAACCTATATATAGAATGTTTCATAAACTTACTTTCATTCTCTTAAAGCAAAGCAAAGGGGGACCATCTGCAAAGACATGTATGTTTTTAAATTTCATGTGTTTTTAACTCTTCAGTGCTATAGTGTCATGTTAAAATCATTTGGCGAGCTTTTAAAAAGTGCCATGTTCGGTTTTCCCCTTAGATGGTCTGATTTCATTTGTCTGCGGTGGAGCTGGATGCTGGAATGTTTTAAAAACTCCGCGGGTTACTTTATAACCAGTTTGAAAAGCACTGCTTCAGTGTGACTGGAAGTCTAAAGTGTATGGCTATCTTGCGACTTTTTACCCTGATGTTTGCTAGGCTGTGTCCTGGAATATGCCAAGAGCCACTCCCAGTACGTGTCGCTAGTAGCTGGCATTTCTGTTTATGTTCTCAATAACAGTACAACGCCGTGAGTAAGAACACAGATTCTAGCGCAGAAACGCCTGGTTTGGAATCTCACGTCTCCACCTACTAGCTATGTGACCCTGGACAAATTACTCATACTCTCTGCTCCTCAATTCCTTCCTGTATTCATGGTGATAATAATGGTGACTATCTCGTAGAGTTGTTTAAAGATTAAAGATTATCTGTAATTGAGTTAATACCTATGAAGTCCTTAGAACAATTTCTGGAAAGATCCTTTCTTATTAGTAAAACGGGCCCTGGTTCTAAATCTTTCCCCCCTCTCCCAATCACAGAGGGACCAAAAATATAAACTAAAAAAGTCACTGAATTTTTATATTCAACACCTCCAGGTTTCTACATCATCTCTCCGCTTTGTTAACAAAATCGTTTGTGTCAAACAGGATGGGGATGCTACAGGCCTGTCTCTAGCTCTGTGTTTCTCAGGAATAGTCCGTGGAGATCACCTGACGTGCTTCGTAGAAACAGAGTTGCCCGATACCCATGACCAGATCTTCTTGGAGTGATTCTTAACACAATCAAGTCTTAGACAAGCTGCTCCAGTCCATGCTGTGGAAATGGGTGTTGGCAGGAGAGGAATTACTGCTTTCATTCCCTTCTAGCGCTGGTGTGTCCTCAGGAAAAATCTCAAAAAAAAAAAAAAAAAAATCGACACGAAGCGTTTATAAGAAGACGTAGAGACGCAGTTGCCCACGTGCTTATGTAGGAACTGTATCAAGGTTGCAAATTTTGACTTTGTATGACAAAGAAGTTCATCTCTAAAAGAATACTTGTCATTTCATATAATTTTCAAGTGGGTTTCACCTGCTGGATAATTATCTTCTCAGGGGCATGAACATACCTTAGTATCATACTTTTGTGAACCGGCAAGAGTGGGTTGGAGTGCCTTCTTCAACATTCTCTAAGTCCCCCTTTGGGGACTCCAGCTGTCCAGGACTGGCACTTCTGTCTGGGGAGGGGACGGGTGCTCCAAGCCCAGACCAGCACCCACGTGCGCCCTGTTCCTGTTTTCTGTTTCTCCTCTTGGGGCCACTTTCCATTCGCTGACACTCCTCCGTCCCCTATCAGATGCCGGAAGAAGCTCTAGAACTCATATAAATGGAGTTACCGAGGTCCCCACAGCCAGGCCCATTTCCAAGAAAACAGCCTGGTGAGTGGGTTTCATCTGTTAATGCTAAATGGTATGGCTTTTATTCCATGGGGTTGCATTATTTGGGCTGCCGGAATAACGCTGACATTCTGATGTGGGGAGACTCTCACTCATTTCCAGACAGAATAATTTCATGTGTAGTGATTGGAAAATTGTGTGTGCGTGTGTATTTACATTTATATCTTTATACCTAATGTTTCTTCTTTGCCCATTATTCTAAATCTTCATCCGCAAATAACCATACCTCAACTCACATCAGATTTTCTCTAAATCTAGGGGCCCCACAACAATTATGTATATACCACAGTGATGGTTGTATCTCCAACTTTTACTCTTTTTAATCACCAAGCTTAAAATCATCAAAATAACAACATCTTCTGTTTTGTATCCTTTTCAGCTGCGTTGAGTATTAGTTATGGATAAGAAAAAAAAAGGGACAAACTTGAATAAACTAGAAATTGGTGCAATAAAAGTTAAAAAGCTAGGTGAGAAATAAATTAGGATGGGCTAGAATATGCTGCTGTAACCACACCACCATCCTTTGAGAATTACAAAAACAAAACCTTGCTTCTTGCCCATGCAGCAAGTCTATGGTGCATTGGTTGTGGGCTCTTCTTCAAGTGTCTTTATTTTAGGACTCAGGCTGGCAGAGGAACAGTATCAGAAACATGGTTGCAATGGCTGGGAAGGGGACTCTGATAGGCAGCACATAATGGCTTGCTCAGGAAGGAAGCACGTCACTTCTGGTCACAACTCACTGGCCAGGCTGGTCACGTGGCTCCCAGTTAAACACAATGAGTCCAGGAAGTTCAGTCCAAACACTCCAAAGGCGAAGAGCTGGAAATATTTGAGAAACAGCACTAATGACTACCACATCTGTACTCAAAGTAGTAGACTTATTCAATATTTTTTAAGATTCTAAAGGAAATTTCTAGAATTTCCACCTCTCTTGTATCTTTTAAAGAAATTGTAGAGAGTGAGAAAAGAGGCTTATAAATAAAAGACTTTCTTATAAATATTAGAAAATTTAAAACCAACTTCTATATGTATAATTTATGAAGAGTAAGTCAATACATTTAATTTTATTTCCTTGAAAGACAGAATCATGTAGTGTGGAATTCTTGCTAGAATCCAAAAGCAAAAATCTAAGCATAGAACAAGACTGAAAGGCAATATTCCCCAATATAAAAATGTTATTTCTAGGTTAGGAGCATATGAGTACTTTTTCTCTTCTTTTTTTAATTTTTGTGCTTTCTGTTCCAAATTTCCCATGAGGAGTATATATTGTTTTTATAATGGAAAATTTTTATAATGGAAAATGTTATAAAATGAATTAGGAGAGAGTAATGTTTTTGAGATGAGGAAACTGATAGATTTTTAGCATTAAATATAAAACCTGGTTATTAACTGGTACGTTAGTTAGCTGGGAAAAGTCTTCTTCTTCCCTAGAAGTTTAAAAATAATATTGACACTCATTCATTTGGAAAGTAATACCTAGCAAAGGGATAGACATGGATGGAAGAGCTCTATGGTCATCCCAGCCCTAGTTTGCTACCAAACGCTTTTCATTCTACTGTAGACAGCTCTGTGAGATGCACAGCTGCTTGTCAAAGAGAAAATCTCCGCTTCAATTTCAGCTTTTAGCATTTTGTATTTATTCGGCTGTCTTTTAAGTCTTTGATTGTGATGAAATCTTGAATGTTACCTAGGAATGTCGCAACACATCTTAGGTTTTTTTTGAATCTTGAAACGAATAATGGATGACCAACGTTTTTAAAAGGATACTTTTCTTCATAATTTAAAAAGATAAGCAATGTAATAGGGACAGACGACAGATTAGTAGCTGCCTTAGGAGGGGGCAAGGAGGTGCGGAGGGATCACCAAGGGGCTGAGGAAACTTTTGGAGGTGATGGATAAATGTAGCTCTTGATTGTAGTGATGATTTCACGACTATTTTATGTGTGCCATGACTTATCCAACTATACAATTAACTATGTGCAATGATGCAGGCTGTTTAAAAATATTATTGAGTGTAACCTGCGAACAGTTTCATTAAGGGGCTTCATCTTACATTAAGCTGCCAAGCTACAAAAGTCAAGCCTAAATCCCCTAATAGGTGATATTTTTTATAAAACTCCAAGGTTGGAATGTAAAATTGTCAGATGCTATCAAGCTGGAGAGAGTGAGAATTGTAGAGCACTTAATATCTGTATGAAGCAGGGACAGGAAATAAACATACTGGAAGTTCACCAGTAACTGAGTGCTTTGTATTTAAGTTGTGAATGTACTTCCAACTTCTATGGCTGTGAATCAGGCTAACCAGACAGGACCCCTACGTGAGGCTATTTTGTTGGTCCTGTTAAATGTGGCTGTAATCTATCGACACGTCTCATGGATGAACGGGGCTTACCTGGAGAGTTCTGTCGTTAAGACAGACTGACGTCTTTAAGGCATAGTTTGAATATGGCTAGAGAATGAACACTTTATATAAACCCACTTTGGCTTGGTGATTCTGAGAACAATGTGAAGTATGTGAGTTTGCTGATAACTTAATTATATTAAGCATTAATATATTAATTCATAATAATAAGTAAAATTTAAAATTCCAAGATAAACATCCACATGTGAATGTGAACATATCTTCAGTGGGAACAAACTGAGTCATTATTGCAAACTTTAGAAATAGTGTGCTTGCTATATAATGTGATTTTTTTTCTTGTGTATATTAGTATGTTGAACTTTTGTATTCTAACTTTAATTTTTAAAAAGTTAAGCCAATAACTAAGATAATGCTGAGCCTCTGAACATGACTAGGGCTATTTCTATATGAAGAACTATAGAACTGAGGTGAAAATATTCTTTTGATCCAATGGATCAGCTGTGGTTATTATGTTCTACAAAGAGCTAGACATTTGAGTTACTTTGATCTTTCCACCATTTATAAGGGCCACAGCTGATTGGATTAAGAGACATATGCTCTCAAAACTATCCTACCACTAATATGGAGAAATAATTGAAGTCTAACAAAATACTTTCAGATTCTACTATTTCACATGCATTATCCAGTTGCAAAAAGGTACTCATTAAATTTGCATGTTAAACTGCTAATGGTTTAAATAACTGAAAACTAACTGAAAAACATACTTTCATACAGAAAAATCTTCGAAAACTCTTTGTACCTGGCTAAAATAGGCAGATGGTTTTTAATATATTTTTTTTCCCAAGTCCTGGAAGAGGAACTCAGGAAGAATTATGTTAAAAATTTTGGAAGTTAAGTTTCCAGAGGTGGATGCTGTTGCCAATTCAGTTTGTTTAATACCTAGCACAATAACCCGTTAGGGAAGAACCTGGAATGTACCGGATTTTAAAGACGAGCAGGATTAGACTCAAATGCAACTTAACTAGGCACAGATGACAGCTAACTGATGAGGCTCATAAGAGCTGCTAGAATTCTTTGAATCTTCTGTCCCAAAATAACTAAGTCAGCACATAAGCACTCAGGGAAGTGTTTGAGTGACTGATGAAGATGCTGGTGACATTGAAGAATGGGAGAGAGTAGGACATCTCTAATAAATAGTCGGGAATTTGGAAAATTGTGGTTACATTCCGAGTCGTAACAGCAGTAATGCTTGCTATAGATAGCCCTCTTTCCTAGAAAAGGAAATAGGTGTGGGAAGAGCAATAGAAACCTCAATACTCAAAAGCTCCATTCCATAAATCCAGCATGTGGTGCAAAGACCATGTTCTTCTTGGACCTATAAATGTCAATGGCAATAGTGACAGTCACTGGCCTGCTGTTCGTTGCCCAGTCTGTCTTGCAGTTTGGTGTCAGCACATGACTGCGTTCTAGCCGAAGTACAAATGATGAACCTGGCAGCCCTGGCTCATAGGAACCTTCCATAGGTGATCCTCCTGGCCCCTTTCCCTTCTCGTTATTTGGAACGAACGTAACTATCAGCATGACCTTAGGACATAAATGTTAAAAATGACAGAGCCACACATGGAAGATAGCCGAATATCTGAATTGCCATTTAGCGAAAGCCTTCCAAAGATCAAAAATATCCATTTTGGACTTCACGTGCATGAGAATTGTACTTCCATTGGGTTAATCCACTGTGATTTGGGGATTTATTTATTTCAGCAGCTGTCATCACCGCATTAATAGCATTGAACAAAGTATTAATCGCTGCATCTCTATGCCGAAGATAGGAGCATATTAAGAACAATATTTAATTTACATATGGGGACTATGAGCAAGGAAGAAGTTCTATTTTTCAAATTGTATTAGCCAGGGTTCTCCAGAGAGACAGAACCGATAGGATATACACAGGATTTGTTGTGGAAATTGGCTCAAGAATTCCCATGATGTACGGTCTCCAAGCTAGAGAACCAAGAAAAGCAGTGGTGTAATTTGGTCTGAGGTCAAAGGCCTCAGAGTGGAGAGGGGCAGAAAGGGAGATAGAAATGCACTACGTGTAGTGGTGTAAGCCCCAGAGTCTGAAAGCCCGAGATCTGATGTCCTAATGCAAGAGAAGGTGAGAGTTCTGTAAGAAGAGAGAGTGAGTTTGCTCTTCCTGTTCCCTTTTGTTCTATCTGGGCCCTCAAATGATCAGATGATGCCTGCTCACATTGGTGACAAAGGGTCTTCTTTATTCTACCCACCAATTCGGTTGCTAATCTCTTCTAAAAACATCCTCAGAGATATACCCAGAAATGATGTTTTACCAGCTACCTGGATATTCTTTAACCTGGTCAGGTTGACACATAAATGTAACCATCACACGAATGAAACAAATTAGGTTTCAATACACAGGTTTCTTGATACTCAGTTTCCTGATACACTAAATCGAAAATAATCTCTCTGTATTTTGAGAACTGTATAATTTAAGCATACCTGACACTTATTAACTTTTACCATACTATAGATATTTGGAATATTTTATATTATTTCTCCTTCTAGATATGACACTCTTAAAGCCTGAGATTATGTGATAACTTTTATTGCATATTCTGAAATATCTTGTTCAGTGCTTTCTTGAATATTTTAGAAGCTTGATAATTGTTATTAAATTTAATGTTTAAGGTGTCAGCCAATATTTACTTGTATTAAAAAGGTTAGAGATCATCTAGATGTGCATATAAATTATTTAAATTTTTCCCTGTCTGTGGGTAACATGTAACTTAAGACTTTGGGTCAGCACAGGCTAAAAATAATAACTCTCAGCATAA
>NW_012150396.1:3241108-3244474 GCF_000956105.1 Propithecus coquereli | reverse complement strand
AAAGTACAAAGTATTAGAGGATATAACAAATATCAGTCTTGCATTCTACATCTAAGTAGAATGTTTTCAAAAATTTAAATGAGAAATAAGAATGCTCATGTACATGATTTTTTAATATCAGGCTATATTTTTGAAATGATTATATGTAATTTTAAGTTTAAATGTTTTATGTGATTTCTTCAAATTCTTAGTAACAACCATGGAGAGAATATTTCTTTCCATAAGAATATAATAGAAAATTTGAAATAATTACATATTTTAAAATATAACTTATATATAAGCAAAAATTCTTTTTTATTTCATTCACGAATATAAGGTTACAGCTCTTGTGATTATAGAAATAAAATTTTTTCTAATCAACTTTATTGAGGAATAACATATATAATAATCACGTCAATTTCAAGCATAAAATTTCACGTTTTGACAGTTATATATATTCATGAACCTCCACCATGATCAAGCTACAGAAAATTTCCACTATCCTCAAAGGTTCCATGCACCCCTCTCTAGTACATCCCTTCTTCTGCTCTAGGCCAGAGGCAACTGATCTGCATTTTGTCTCTATAGACAAGTTTGCATTTTATATAAATGGAATCATATTGAATATACCATTTCTGTTTGAATCTTTCATTCAGTCTATTGTTTTGGAAATTCATCCATGTTTTGCATATACCAATAATTTGTTCCTTTTTATTGGTAAGTCGTATTTCATTTTATGGTATATACACTGTGTTTATCCATTCACTCATTGATGGCATTTGGGTTGTTTCTGGGTTGAGGCTGTTGTGAATAAAGCTGCTATGAACATTTGTGCACAAGTCTTTGTGTAGACATGTGTTTCCATTTCTCTTGGGTAAGTAAGTACCTAGGAGTGGAATGGCATGTGTAGATTTAATTTTTAAAGAAGCTACTGAATAGTTTTTCAAAGTAGCTGCAGCATTTCCCATTCCCACCAGCGCTGCATGAGAGATCAAGTTTCTCCACATTCTTGTCAACATGTGGCCTTATAAGTATTTTTAAATTTTAGCCATTCTGATGAACATGTAGTGATATCTCCCTGTAGTTTTGATTTGCATTTTCCTGATGAATTAAAACGCTGAACACTTTTAATTTGAATTTATTTCAAAACCAGTTGACATAATCATGTCAAATAATGCTAAAATTCTAATTTGCAGAATGCCCGTAGTTTTTAAAAATAGTCATCTGATTTGAACACTACAGAAATAATTGATAAATTTTACATGGACCTTCTCTTTCCATGCTTCCTACCTCCCTACCATTCTCCACTGGCTATTCCAGCTGGGTGCTTCTTGGGCTTCGGGGTGCTCCTATCTGATTCCAGGAACACAAACTCCTCCAGCAGCTCCAGGAGGTCCATCTTGCCCTGGCTGCTAAAGCAGATGTCATCATGGGGCACACTTTGGTGAGTGTACTCTGTGCATTGCAGTGGAGCAGCGTGAGTGGATGTAGCTCTCCATACCCTGTCTGCTTGGGGCAAGAGAGTGTTGCGCCATCAGACTCTGCTCCCTTGGAGTCCCTATCAAGAAGAAATGAATGAAGGAACCTATTTCTGGGTGAAGGTTGTTGGCCCAGGGTCTATCCACTCAGGCACTGCCTCTCTGCAGAATCTTGGGTAGAACCGTTACCATTTGAGTAACACCAATGTGGTTTTACACTCTAGTTGTGATGCTTTAGACCAGATTCTTTCCCATCTGTGGCTTATTATATAGATTTTTCAAAGTTTTCAAGTAGGAATTTTCTCACAGAATATGTCTGCTTAAGGTTTTGAGATACAAAATATTTAGTGGAGTTGATTAAAGATATTGTAAATATATATAGGGATGTGTGGATAGACTCAATACATCATGCATGATGAACGTGGAAGAGATTTGCATGTTTCAATCTATAAAAATGTTTCCAGGATTCCCTAATGTTAAGATTATAATGGTCAGTATGCAGAAAACAAGGCACCATAACTGATAGGCTCTAAAGCATTCTGTGCTTACCTTTGTAATGTGTGATTGAAAAATGGAACAGCTTTCCTTTTGATTTTCTTTTCCATCTGGTTTTTACATTGAACAATCCAGGAGCTATATCAGTTATCCCTCAGAATGGTCTCTTTTTTATTTGACTCAATTTTTTTCTGAAGATTGAAGCCTGTCCTGTATTCTATAGGACTCTATTTCCCATATCAAACATCCTTTCGGCTGATATTAGCAGAATAAAACTTTCTACTTTCGACATCTCTGATTTAAAATAAGACCCCCGAAAGATCACTTACTACAAAGTCTTTAGCAGTGATATTGATGGCTAAGACCTCATGATTGGTAAATTAGAATTTGTATTTGTTCAGTTCAGTGAAGCATACATTTTACAAACAAAAATGAAGTTTCATTTACTGTACAAAATAAGTGAATCAGTACACATTAATCACAATTACTTACTAAAATGCTATGATATGTATTTGAAAAAAAATAAACAATAGATCCTCTGTTCCAAGAAACTTTTCATTTAAGAAAAATTGATTTTGTAATTCAAACCAGAAATTGCTCTAAATATTCAGCCCATATTGGCTCATTCTGTATGTCATTTTATCTGGGCAACTTGTTGACATTTTTTGTGTTTGTAACTTCATAGGCTGTGGTCATTTATTACCCCGACATCACCCATCTGTGCATGCATTTGTCATTCTTCTGCTGAATTGGGCTCCACTTGGGCAATGGAAGTTAGGGCTAGTGGAATAATACTGCTATATGAAGGGTATCATTAGAGGACAGAATCGTACTTCAAAGACGAAACACATATGGTTTGGACTTTTATAAAGATGGCAGGTGGACATGAGGAAAAGGTTGATTTCAAATTTATTTCCATGATAGGAGGAACTTCTTAAAAGTCTGAGGAAGATTAATTTTCAATTTGGAATTCCTAATAACTGAAACATGATCAGGGTTTTACAACTTCCTGAGGTAAATTTTCTGGATGACCAAGCTATCTTCATGGAAACCAGTGGAACAATTTAATGCAAGTCTCAGAATGATGAAATACTGACAAATGTTTGGTCAGAGAAGCTTTAGAAAGCCAACACATGTATTATACAACTCATTTGGAAAGTTTTAACTAGAGGATATATAGAATTAGAGAACTGAAAGATAAGTGATTTATTTTAAATGCAATCTGATAAAATCAAGCATAGTTTCAAAAATCAGTTTTAATTTTAAAAGACCAATCTATTATGTATCTCATCTATTTTTAATGCTATTCAGCATATGAATGCCCTAAAAAGCTAAAGTTTCTTTAGTCATGGTAACAATTGAACCTTTCTAAAACATATTTTTCTCTTCTGTACTAGTGATACCTTTAATTAAA
>NW_012150396.1:3237324-3239612 GCF_000956105.1 Propithecus coquereli | reverse complement strand
CATAGGCTTTCCTCATTATTTTTCATTCTTTTTCTTTGTGTTCCTCTGACTGGGTAATTCCAAATGACCTGTCTTTGAGCTGACTGATTTTTTCTTCTGTTTGACTGAGTTTGCTAATGAAACTTTCTATGAATTTTTCAGTTCAGTCATTGTGTTCCTTCAGCTCTAGAATTTCTTTGGTTTTTAAATTTGTTTCTTTATTGAAGTTCTAATTTTGTTCATGTTTTGTCATTCTGATTTTTATTTAGTTATCTCTCTATGTTCTTTTGTAGTTTCATTGAGGTTCTTTTAAGATGATTATTTTGAATTCTTTGTCAGACGGTTTGCAGATCTCAATTTCTTTAGGTCAGTTATTGGTGCTTTATTTTATTCCTTTGGAGGAATGTGTCTCTGATTATTCATGATCATTGTGGTCTTGAGTTAATGTCTGTGCATTTGAAGAAGTAGGCACCTCTTCCAGTTTTTACAGATTGGGTTTGGAAGGAAAAGCCATGCTTCAATTAGTTTATTCAAAGATTCTGGATGGAGTGGCTGGGACAGTTTCTGTGGGTGGATTTGCTGCTGAAGTCCTCAGACAAGCAGGCTTGGCACCTGGGTCTTCGGGTGCAGTGTGGATTTTGAGTCTGTGAGGACCATCCTGGCCCTGGAGTCCACTAGGATGGACCTGGAGCCTGAGTCCATGGAGCAGGCCAAGTGCTTGTGTCTGCAGAGATAGACTACTTTCTGAATTCCTAAAGTTTGGCTTGATTCTGGGATCTACTAAGACAGGCCTTCAGCCTGGAGCCACAGGGTCTGCCTGGTGCTAGGGTGGGTCTAGAGCCCTGGTTCACGGGTGCTGGCCTGGTGCTTGGGTCTTCAGGGTCTTGCCTGGAGACTGGGGCTTCAGGGGCCACCCCCGTGTTGGGATAGGCCTGGAGCCTTGACCATGGGGGCCAGCCTAGTGCTGGGTTGGACCTAGAGCCTTGTGTGGTCTGTGAGGCCTGGCTTAGGGCCTGGGTCCATGGGTGCTGGCCTAGTGCCAGGATTTGTTGGTGTGGGTTTGGTCCTGGGGTCTGCAGTGAAGTTGGGTGCTCATTTCATTCTCCTTTCCTTATGTGTAGGGTGTCTTTCTCCTTGCTGTACTGCACAGGCTTGTGGGAGGAGTGACACAAGTAATGTGAAACTGTCCTTCCTATCCTTTTTAACACATCTTTTATTATTTCTGTGCTCTACCGAAGTACTTTAACCTCTCATCTGAATTTCTTAGGTCTTGTGAAGTTATTTTTATCCATGAATGCTGTTCAAATGGATGTTTCTGCAAGGGGACAAGTACTGAATACTCCTATTCTGCCATCTTGCTGATGTTACTAACCTACCCTTGATAGGATTTGATGAAAATGACGCTTTGCCTCTGAAGTCTGTTTTCCAGAATTCATAACCAAAGTTTAATTATGATAAAAAGGTCAGACAAACCTCAATTCTACAAAATACCTGACCAGTATTCAAAACTTTCAAGATCATTAAAAGGAAGCAAACTTTGAGAAACTGTCACAGTCTAGATGAGCCTTAGAGACATACTGACTAAATGCTATATAGTATCTTGATGTGCTCTTGGGACAGGGAAAAAAAAAGACATTAAGTAAAAACTAAGGAATTTGAATAAAATATATACATTAGTTAAAAATGTATCTATGTGGTTCATTAATTATGACAAATATGCAATATACAATGTTAACAATGGGGAAACTGAGTGTAGAGCATATCAGAACTCTCTGTACTATCTTATAATTTTTTTAAATAGAAAGAATAGCTACTTTTTAAAAAAGTGTAAACTGAAATAATTGTGAAGTTAGCAATGAGCAGAAATGAGAAACAAAGGATGGTGCATAGATTTGGGGAAAGAGGCATATGATGAATTTCATTAAATCTATTAGTCTCTTTCTTAGTCTTTTTTTTTTTTTTCCCATACATTTCACGCAAGGAAAGTATTGACTCTAAACTGTGACTCACAATAAACTTAAAATATGTACATAAAAATTCAGTAAATTAAAGAAAGTGATATATATATAAATACTATGTAATGATGTATAACTATTAAGAATAGGATAGAACTTTGTATATCACCGTGGAACAATCACTAAGACATATTCATTGACATGTTAATGTTTATAATTATGCCTAAAGTATTATTCTATGATACTTGTTTTTGAAATCTACATGTACTTCATGTATATTAATGTAAAGAAAAAGGACTCAAAGGATACACATCAGTATAAATGTATATTTATAAGGTGGGAGGTGAAGATAAA
>NW_012150396.1:3233851-3237274 GCF_000956105.1 Propithecus coquereli | reverse complement strand
ATCATCAGTTGATGTAACTCACCACATTAATAGAATGAGAAAAAAATGATAGAATTAAAAACTCTTTAATAGTAACTTTCAGCATACTATGAGCAGAAAGGAACTGCTTTAAACTGATAAAATGTATCCACAAAATACATATATATCAAGAACCTCCTTAATGGTGAGTTACTGAAAGATTTCTACTCAAAATTGAACTGGATCTTATACTAAATATTGAGCTGGATATTTATTTTATCTAATGCAATAAAGCAAGATAAAGTAAAAGTTTTACAGTAAAAAATAAAATAGTTCAATATCCAAAAAGTTCTTTATTTCCATAAACAAATAGTAATTAAAAATGAAATCAAAATAAAATGTACTTTCAACAATAGCATCAAAAACATCAAGTACTTAGGAATAAACTTAACAAAAAGTTGTGTAGGACCAATGCACAGACATCTTCACTAAATATTTCTGAAAGAAATTAAAACAAAATATGTGGGGAAATATACCCTATTTTTTATTTTGAAGACTCACTATTGCACAGATGTAAATTCTACCCAAATTTTATCTATAGATTTAATATGATCCTATTCACAAGCTTAGCCAATTTTTTATTGTAGAAATGAACAAGGTGGTTCTAAAATATATTGGTCAAAGGACCAGAAATAGCCAAGACAATCCTGGTAAAGACCAGAGTTGAAGGATTAACACTGATACATATTAAGATTTAATACAAAGGTACAATAATTAGCAAGTAGAACATAAATAGAACAGTAGAACTGTATAGACAATCTATGAACAAATGTATTTGGGTATACATTTCTGTCTTCCTATTATATTTGATATACATTTTTAGATATTTCCTAACATAAAAAGAGTGGCTTGCATAGTGTACTCGATGATTAACTATGAAAGCAGTGGCTAGTTAAATAATATCACAACTATTTCATGAAAATTTCACTGACCACTGTAATTCTTCCTTTATTGAACTAGGGGTTGATTGTCTATATTCATCACCCATTTTCCATTTTTTAGTTTAAAGGGCCTTAAAGAAGTGTGGGTGTCTTACATTTTTATTGTCTAACAGGTCATTAAGACAATATTGTTTACTCAGAAAAAGGACCTTTCCCGGTACCCTCAGCTTCCCTCTCCAAAAACAATCACACCAACAAAACCAAGCCAAGCCAGGCCATGTTTCACTAAATCAGGTCAAATGATACACAAATGAAACAGAACTAAAATTCAACATAACAGGTCTCATAGCCCTAAGTTTTCTGTTTGCACTTTATAAACTATTTACTAACATCATTCTTATTCCCATATCTCTAAATGTGTCAACTGTCAAAAACAAATTTGAAAATTTGCTTCGGAAATAACTTGCTGTATTTCTGGAAACAACCTAGGGTGTTCATCCTAGAAAGTCATTGAAAGCTACTTAGGGAAGACCTAGGGACCTTGGCGAAATGTCTTTGTAGAGCCTTCTAGAGACGAACTCTAAAAATCCATGTCAAATAGCCTTAGCGATTTAACAGTAGAGAAAACTGCTGAAGGATCTGTTTCCCCAGCAAAATTTCTGAGACATTTTTAAAATACTAGACACATAACCCCAGTCCCTGGTGGGGTTTCTTTAAAAAAAAAAAAAAAAGGGGAAAAATAAAAAAGGTGGAATCGATGGATTGGGTAAAAGTTAAAACTGAATATTTAGGGCATTTCAACAAGCACCAAATCAATTATATTACTTTTTCTACTCTTCACTTAAAACCATCTGGGGCTGTCATGTAGCCTCGTAGCTGCAGCCTTTTTTAAAACACTGTCAAGAAGGAATTGTCCAGATTGTCAAGAACACATGCTTACACCACTGTACAACATTCGGATGAGGAATGCAGCTGATACAACAACGGGTAAAATTATTAGCATTTAGGAAGTCCGTAAGTATGAATAGCTCCAGGATAATGTAAATGTTTATAATGCACAGTCTGCAGTTAGAGATTTCACACCTTTTTTCACACCAAACACCTAATTTATTGTTTTATCTTTTTCTTGAAAATTTTTCCTTTATATTACATTTTCAATGTCAGAATATTTTCGGACACTGGAATATATTTTGGTCTTTTCAGATTTCAAAACTCCTACCTATGTCTCTGGGTGCCTGTCTTTCACCCCTTACAGATCTTTACAAAAGCAAAATCATTAAAGAGTTCTATTGTTTCATTATCACATAAGAGATATGAAGGAGTATGGAGGGAATCCATGATAATTTTAGAATACGGAAATGGTATTTTGGGCATTAGTATTTAGAGTAATTAAATGGCAGCTCAGTTTATTCACATATTTTGAATACTATCAGAGTTTCATTTATTTGACTAATCACTATAAGTGGCCTTACTAAACATAGTAATATAGCTTCTGGCCTCACAGAGCTTACCCGTTAACCTGACACAATAGACGAATAAATATCCATGCATTATAATTTTAGTGGAAAAACTCTGAAATGAAAATGACACATCATTCTATTGGAAAAAACCCAGGACTTTAATTTTGTGGGTTTTTTTCCTATCATACGTTGTTCAAACGTGAACTTAAACGTTTGTGCTTACTCCGTAATCACCTAAAGATGTTCATTTAATCTTTATCGTGCTAATTCTGTACCATCCTTTGTACTCTAGCATATTGTTCCTCTATGGAAATATTTTTCTTTTTTTAATTCTCAATGGTTTTTTTTTTTGCTGACATTGCATTATTGGGGCCTAATAATTTTCCTGAGTCATTTTGGACCCTTTGAAGCTGTGAACAGAGGTGTTTCCGGTGTGTTAAGATAACGTATCCAAGGAATTGAGTATGAAATGGCCTGTTGCTGAACAGGCCCTGACTTACATGCAAAGATAATTTTATTGTCTTCATGTCTTGCATACATCCTTCCCAAATCTAGATATTTCATTGAAAAAGAGGATAATTGCAAAAGAATGTCTTTGCTTTAGCTATTTACATACACTTGGCATTAGTACTCGGGATACTATGGACAACTATTCCAACAGGCATTCACCGGTCACCGACATACTTTGCAGATGACAAGGTTTGGGCCGTTTGAGCAGCTGACTTCCAAGAGCCATTGCGATTCTGACACGCTGTGATCCCACGACTGCTATTAAATAATCAGGAAGCTTAAGGGCACAGATAAGTCAACAGTTGAGTAAAGCTGCAATGATCCCAAACCTGAAGAAGAGCCAGCAATGATTTCGAGTTTGTTCACATATAGAATTAGATGATGATTTATTTACTTCTTTACTCATCTTCATCCATAGAAAATGCCATAAGTAACTGATCCATATTTTCCCTTTGGTGAATTCTTCAGATACTATGGAGGAGAGTTGGTATGAAATTACAGCTCCTCCCTGTTCTATGGGGAATCACGTACCTGCTTACGATGCTCTAAACTCA
>NW_012150396.1:3216351-3231351 GCF_000956105.1 Propithecus coquereli | reverse complement strand
AAAATTTGTTTTTCAAAGGCCATAAGCATTTGTTGAGCATTCACCACCCATATTTAGGAACTTGCTCCATATTTTCGCAGTATTTAATGTCATTAATTTATGCAACTAACATGTTACTAAGGACCTATTATGTGGCAGAACAGTGGTACAGGGGCTATGAATATAGCAGTGAACAAAACAAAGTCCCTGTCCTCAAGAAGCTTACATTCTTGTGGTTACATAGAAAATATAAAATAAAAAGTAAATGTACAGTATGTAATGGCGTGGCAAATGCAATGAAGAAAAATGTACAATTAGAGGTTTGGGAATGGGGCATGGTGGATTGCTATTTAAAATGAGAAGATTATGGAGGGCCTCAAAGAGAAGACATTTGCACAAGGACTTGAAGGCTGTGAGAGTGGGTCATGCGGCCTCTTTGCTAAGAGTGTACCAGCTTCTGAGTAATTACTCTTTCTGGGTAAACAGAATAAATTACTAGGTGAATTTTTCATTAGATATTCGAAACCCTGTTATCATTACCAGATTTACTGATGAATTTGGCTAGAGTAATAGCGTTTTCTTTATATTTTAAAAATATTCAAATTAAACAACCTTCGGTCTGTTATGGCTCTAAAGTATTTGTAAACACATTGTGCTTTTGACTTTGGAAGGACATCAATGTGTCTCTGTATCTTCCAGTAATGCAGGAAAACATACGGTTCTCGATCTTCAAGAAGACGCACTTGTATTCTTGTAAGGAAGAATAAAAGTGAGGAGGA
This sequence comes from Propithecus coquereli, assembly GCF_000956105.1. Classification (NCBI taxonomy): domain Eukaryota; kingdom Metazoa; phylum Chordata; class Mammalia; order Primates; family Indriidae; genus Propithecus; species Propithecus coquereli. Next base: position 3,230,593 of record NW_012150396.1, on the reverse strand, counting down.
AGAACACCTCTTGGTGTTTATTCAGTTGTGCATCAGTGCTGTAGGACTGAGGAATTGTGTTGCCGTTGTGTGTTCTATCACCTATAGATGTGTGTCTCCAGCCAGGCCTTGCCTTGGAGCCAGCTGACATAATTCAGTATGATAGTCAGTGTGCAGAAGTCTCATCCATCTGCCTTGACTGGAAATCATGTTTTTCCCTGAATTTTTAGGACATTGTTTTGTTGCAAATACCCCAAGAGATGTTACACTTTAAATTTTTGTCATTCACTTAACATTCAGTATAAATATATTTGCCAGATCATTACTGGAGGAAATAATTTGCTAAGGAAGAAAAAGAAATGAGCATGAACTTAATAGGTCCCCAGACAAGGAGAGAAAAGTAAGGGATACAACTGAGAGAAGATACTTACACAAAGGGGAGGTTGAAGTGACTAAAGACGACATTTAACTGCTTTGTACCCTAGCTAATGGGCTTCTAGGACAGGCAGTAGCCAACGGACTGCTTAATAGAAAAGAGAGCATAAGGCACAGATAAAGTCAGATGGGAACGCAGGAGCCCAGAAGAGAAGTGACAGACTTTGCCCAGGTTCATACACACGGTCTCACCAGAGCTCAAAGCAACCCCAGTCCAGGGCACTTTTATAACAAACAGCTGATGCAGATAGTCCTAAATGTATGAACAGTGTTCAATGGTCAGCAAGCTTCTAATTTTTTTCTGAGGAATAAAAATACAATGCATAGTTAGGTTCAAAAGAAAGCTGAACCGTAACGAACCTGAGCCCTCAATTCGGAGAGCTCTGTACCATAATCAGATCGGAGCAGCTGTAAATCCTGAATCTTCTCAAACCCCCTGTGTATTTCCATCCTCTAAGACTTGACTCTCACTGAAAGGTCTAGGAAGAGACGGGGGTAATGATGGGGTGGAGAGGAGCTTCAGGCATGGCAGTTCTTTGGAGGCAAGAGCAGGGAGGTGGGTGGGCAGTCTGGACACTGGACTCACCAGCAACAGCTCTCACAGGTGTGCAGGGCAGGTTTGGCAGCAAATGAGGATGGCATGCCATGGGCAGAAGTGACAGCAACACTATTATCAATTACAGTCAATCAACTGTACTGAAGGTAGATGTGGTTGACATCACAGGACCCTTCGTTGTTCCTTGGGACAGGGCGAAGGACTTGGTTAGTTCATCAAAGTAGAATAAAAATGCAATATTATAATTTTTAATGATTTGTTTAAACATAATTACTTGTTCACTTAAAACAGTTAAATCCTCCCTTACATGCAGAAAGCGAGTGAGTAGTCATTGAACCTTATAAGTACGGGATATAGACATTTAGATTAGATATCTACCAGGGTTCAACCAAATTTTTGGGTATTTGCCATAGTAGAAGTCATTGTAACTTAGTACATTTCACAAAGACTAAAGAGAGGCACCACATAATCGCCTCAAGAGATTTAGTATGGAAAAATGGAAATTATTAGTACGATAAGAATACAAAGCAACTTCATGAATATAAAAGTCTTATCTATTTTGTTTTTGTCAGTTCTAAGGTGCGTCTTACAATTGTTTGCATCTCAGATACGATTATATTTAATTAAAGGTGATCTGCTATGGCCAAGAAAATAAGACAAAAACAGATATAAACTTCAGGAAGGGTACAGATCTACCATTATTAGCAGATTATGTGATTGTTTTTCTAGAAAACCCAAGAGATGCAGCAGATAAACTGTTAGAACTTGTCAGGGGATGCATTAAGTGGCAGGATATAAAATAAATATGAAATATTAATTACCAATTAGAGCTTTGTTACACACTCTATTGAAAAATAAAAAAAATTGTTTTAAAAATTATTCTTGCTAAAACATCATAAGCCTAATAAAAGGGTAAGTAATAACTTGGAAAAATATTAGTAATATATGTATGCCAGACAGAGAAGTAGAATTCTTAAATATACAGAACTCTTAAAAATTAGAAGGGAATAGCCTCCATAGAAAAATGGCAAAAAAAAAAAAAAAAAAAAAAAAAAAAGGAAGAGGTAAATCACAAAACACTAATCTGTGGGAAAAAGAATGCTCAGTTTCATTAATGTCAAAATTTAAATAGCTGTAAGGTACCATTTATCTTCTGTGATGGTTATCTATCAATGTGTAATAAATTTCCCAAAATTTAGTGGCTTAAACAATGAACATTTACCACCTCGTGTTTTCTGTGCACGAGGAATCCAGATATGGTTTAGACGTGTCCTCTAGTGCAGAATTTCTCAGCAGGCTGCGATGGAGATACCAGCTGGGAGGGCATCATCTTAGGGTTCTGCTAGGGGGAGGTCTGATCTGAATATCACTCATCTGCTGTAGGCAGAACTCTGGCTCTTGCTGGCTGTTGGCCAGGATATCAGTGACTTACCCTGTGGGGATTTCATAGGGATTCTTACACTGGCAGCTTTCCACAAAGTGTGGAAAGAGAGAGAGTAAGAGCAAGATAGAGGGGGGGTGGGGGAAGCAACCAAGATGGAAGCCACTGTCTTTTTGTAACCTAACTTTGGAAGTGACGTCTATTCCTTCTGCCAAATTCTGTTCTATAGAAGCAGATCGGGAATGGCTATGGGAATGTTTTTGTCCCCTGAAAAACTCCTGTTGAAACTTAATCCCCAGTGCAACAGTGTCGGGAGGGTGTGGCCTAATGGGAAGTGCTTAGATCATGAGGATGCCGCCCTCATAAATAGATTAACGTCGCTATAAAAAGGGCATGAGAAAGTGGGGTTGCTCTCTCCTACTTTTTTGCCATGTGGGGACGCAGTCTTCAAGGCACCATCTTGGAAGTGGAGACTGGTCCCTTACCAAACACCAAACCTGCCAGCACCTTGATCTAGGACTTCCCAGCCTCCAAAACTGTGACAAATAAATTTTTATTATTTTTTTTTTATTTCAGCATATTATGGGGGTACAGATGTTTAGGTTACGTATGTTGCCCTTGCCCCCCCTACCCCCAAGTCCGAGTTCAAGCGTGTCCATCCCCCAGGTGGTGCGCATTGCACTCTTTGTGTATGCATATACCCATCCCCTCCCTTCCCCTGCCCAACATCCAATAGATGTTATTCTTATATGTGCACTTAAGTGTTGATCAGTTAATACCAATTTGATGGTGAGTACATGTGGTGCTTGTTTTTCCATTCTTGGGATACTTCACTTAGTAGAATGCATTCCAGCTCTATCCAGGAGTATACAAGAGGTGCTATATCACCATTGTTTCTTAAAGCTGAATAGTACTCTGTGGTATACATATACCACGTTTTATTAATCCACTCATGTATTGATGGACACTTGGGTTGTTTCCACATCTTTGCAATTGTGAATTGTGCTGCTATAAACATTCGGGTGCAGGTGTCTTTCTCACAGAGTATCATTTGTTCTTTTGGGTAGGTGCCCAGTAATGGGATTGCTGGATTGAATGGTACTTCTAACTGTATCTCTTTAAGGTAACTCCATATTGCTTTCCACACAAGTTGCACTAGTTTGCAGTCCCACCAGTATGAGTGTTCAAATTTTTATTCTTTATAAATGGCCCAGTCTGTGGTGTTTTGTTATAGAAGCATAAGATGTATTAAGAAAGGGACTGAGCACAACCCAAGGGGAGAGGATCACACAAGGATGTGAATACCAAAGAATAGGAGTCCCTGGGGCCATCTTAGAATCTGTGTGTTCATGTTTTGTGTTGTAAATGGTGATGGGAAATATAGGGTGGTAAGGAGATACATTGGTATAAACTTTGTGGAGAACATTCTGTATAAAGAGCAATAAAATGTTCATATTCCTAGACCTATAATTACATTTCTAGAAATTTATCATCAGGATAAAATAGGAACAGACAAAGATCTATATAAAGAAATGTTCATCACAGTCTTATTTATAATAACACAAAGTTACTTTCACAAAGAGAGGAAAGAGGAAATAATTTCTAGTTAAATCAGTATGATAGAATATGTTACAGCCAGTTTCTGATGTTTCCAAAGTATATTCCACAGTGTTAGAAAAAGCTCACAATTTTTTAAACAAAAGAAACAAAATACAGATTACTATGTAGTATAACTTTGATTATCTATTGGAAAGAATACATATGTACGTAAATATATACATAGAGAGGGAAATAAAAGAGAGAAAGACAGATACAGATTTATACGTCAAAATATTACAAGCATATACCTTTGGGCAGGAAGATTAGTAGAATTATGAACAGAACTTTTAAAAACATTGTTTTGATTGTAGAACTATCTATGTGTATAAAAAGGAACTTTCTCAACATTTTTCTTTGCTTCTTCATTTTACTTTGCCAATGCAAAGTAGAGGGTTGTGATTTAACATGAAGACATGGTTAGCTGTGTTGGCAGCAGTATGCGCAGCCATTCTAATTGGTGGTATGCCACAGGACGGACAGGACCAGAACTATGGCATACCACAGAGCTGAGAGCAGTTTCCGTACCTCGAGGCCCAGTATTAGTCTTGGCTAAAATACTACTTGATGCTGACAAATACTATACTTTAAAAGTAATTTCACGTTGGCATATATTTGACATCATTTGGTGCGTTTTAGCTAAAGTTACTGAGTTTTAGCTATGTTTCTCATAAGAGTCTAGTATAAATCTGCTTTCAATAAGTCAAATGTCTCCACCATCATCAATTAACATTTTTCAAATCACATGATGTATTTGCATTAGAGTAGGTAACCATTTGAAACAAAGAGACCAATCAGGAAAACGCTTATTCTTTACTGTCGTGGATTGAGATGTCCACTCAGAGATCTCACCTCTGCTTAAGTCCAGCCCATTACTTCACCTTGTGGAAATCATTCTCTAATCTCTGCCTCCCCTGCTAACCTGGGAGAAACACACAGGCAAGGACAATATCTGCCTTGCTCATCTCTCTATTTCCAATACCTTAGCATGGTGTCTGGAACATTTCAGGGACACGATATTTCTTTGTTAATTGAATGAATAAATGAAGCTCTGGGCATTCGACTCTGTTTATGGTAACACGCCTGGGACCGTTCACCTTGTTTCTGTTCTATTTCTAGCCTCCCCCAGACAGGAAAATTCAGAATCAACAATGATAGTCCTTTAGCTTTGATAACATTCCTTTTCCCAGCCTTTCCACCTTTTCATCTCCCTACCCGCAAAGTACCACAAAAGTAAGATAGTTGTCTAAATAACAAACTAAAGAATAGCCAATTTTGGTGGGAAAACTGCTTGTTTTATTTAATCAAGTAATACAGAATAGTAGGTGTATCTGAAATTCTGAACCCTTTTCAGAAATTTGGCTTATTGGTTGGTTTTCTTTGGTCACTAAGTTTTTATGTATACCAGTCTCCCACGTGTGTGCATTTTACTGTGACTGGCAGAATGACGGCTCCCAAAGACATTCATGCTCTAATCTCTGGACTGTGACTATGTTACCTTCCATGGCTAACGAGATTTTGTAGATGTGATTAAGGGTATAGATTTTGAGATAGGGAGACTGCCCTGGATTATCCTGTGGGCCTGATACAATCACATGATTTCTTGAAGTCCTAAATTATAAGATAATGAATTGTGTTCTTTTAATTCACCAAGTTTGTAGTAATTTGTTACAACAATAATAGAAAATAAATGCAGTGATATTTTTAGTTTAATTCATGTGACTCTATAAGCTTAGTTCTAAAAACAGTTATTTTAATAAAAACATTCAAAAATTATATTGTCATATCAGCTTACTGTTTGGACAAGTAAATTTAAATACATATGGACTTTTTAAATGGGCTCTATTAGTTTAAAAAAACCAGTCTGGTAGGCCAGATGGAATTTTAATAGGTAGTGCCCTATTCCTGCTACTTTTTTGGGGGTTTTGTGGAAATTATTATGCACGGTTGCATTAGGAGTATATGTAGCTATGGACCTATGGACATGTTTTCCTTGACTGAGGAGATGAGGAATACCAGGAGGGGTGTGGGAGCGGGGAGCTGACTTGGTATTTGTGGTCAGGTTGCTGAAATATTTGGTGGCTTGTTGATTTTATATATGACTCTTTTAGTCATAATCTCTTGGCATTGTAACAGTACCCTTCATCTGGCGTTTTCTAATATTTGACTTGTGAATATCAACATGGGAATAAAGAGATGAAAACAAGAAACTTCGAGGTTAAATAAATTATACAAGATTATGGTTAATATTGAGTTAGAGGTTGAACTTCGGTTTCTTTTATTTCTACTTCTATTATTTAACTACAAGGTGAAAAAAAAAGTAAAAGCTCAAAAAGTTCTAAAGCAACGATTTTTTAGCACAAGTTCCTTATTCTTATAAAGGGTTTCTATTTAAGAAATTTTGTAAGATTTCAGCTGTTTGAAGTAATGCATATCTTCAAGTTCAGAAATAATTTATTCTTCCATTTGGTGTGTGTACCAGCTTCCTGTCAATGCTACAACAAATCTCTATAAATCAAGTGTTTGACACAGCACACATTTATTCTTTTAACAATTCTGGAGGTCAGAAATCTGAAATAAATGTTAGTTGCTCACATTAAGGTGTCTACAGGGCTGGTTCCTTCTGGAGGCTCTAGGTGAGAATCTGTTCCCCTGCCTCTTCCAGCTTCTATGGCTGCTCTCACGCCTGGTCTCAAGAGCCCAGCTCTCCAGTCTTTTGCTTCTTTTCATCACATCTCCTTTTCATCTGCTTCCGACTTTGGTTGCATGTGTCTTAGAAAAACCAAAGGCATGTTAAATGATATAGGAGAATGTTTTGATTTATTGCAACTAATAGTAAAAATAAAGCATAAATTATGTATACAGTTTATGTTCATTTTTGATGTGTGTAATATAGGAACCACTTTATTAAATTCAAAATATAGACAATGATTTCCAAAAGAAAAAAACAGTTCTAGCTAAAAACATTTAACCTATATTCATTCCAAAAGTTATTTCAAATAATTTTTAAGCCAAAACACTTGAAACTTTCTTCAGTATAAATAGAGTTTAATTCCAGTCATCAGAACAAAAAAAGAATGTGTTCAAGGTATCTAGGCATTATATAGGATTGTGAGCTAAGAATGGGTATTACTATACAGTAACACACAAAGATGCATACAGATACACATACATGTACACAAATACAGACACTTCTGGAGATATATGTGTGTATGTATATATATATTTAATTTTGTTTCTATTTTGTATACTCTTGCAGAAATTTTATCATTTGTGTTTATTAAGTGTTCAACATAATAAATATGTAATGTTTTATTATTTTATGCACAAAATATTTTCATAGTGTTTAAAAAAACTTCCCAGGCCTACCATGTTACATTAATATATTATTTAAACCATGGCCATAGAAAATGTTCACTTATTAATACATCTGGAACTTCTCTACTTACCAATGGTAAATGATATTTTCATATTCTGTGATATTTCTAAATAGGGTATAAAATCCATTCACTATGTGTCTGGCACTAGAAACTTTTCCACCATCAGCTATTAGAATACATAATTTGATAAAACTTCCATTTGTTGTTTATTGGAACCCACAGAATAAATTCCAACAACTTAATAGGTAATTACATCTTTACAGATAATTAGATGTATATAAAATGTATGTTCCAATCTGGTTCTCTAAGAAGAAATTATGTTCTTTTAGTTGTAATCTTTTTAAGCATGCAGATGTTATCTGATATTCATTTTGGCTTACAAACAAAATGTTCTGATCTTATCACTAAAAGCCACCCACAAATACTACAAGTGGTTACATATCTTGTGAGAAAAAAATATAATGCGATTCCTCCTAATATTATGTAGAAGAAATCTATGAACCTTAATTTTGCAATGTTGAAAGATTGCACTAAGTTTTGTAATTATTGTGTTCCTTCAAAAGCAGATTGTGTTAAAGTCTAATCTTCAAAATTAAAAGTCTAGCCAAAACCTTTTTAGTGTACAACCTATTTCATTCATCCATTATATGTTTGGAAAACAGTATTATGTATGTGTGTATATACAAACAGATACATACATTTGTGTGTATATACACACATCTTAATTCAAATACATACCTTTTATGAAATAGTATGATATAATTAATTAAAATAATCTGAATCAGGTTACACAGTACAGATACCACCTAATTTTTTAGTAGAATCTATGAGCGTATATTTGATAATCCGTTGTAATATGAGAAAGAGGAAAGCAATGTTTTTCCTATGACGTAGAGCAGGGAAATGATTGAGCTGAAAATAACAGAGTGGAACAAGAGTAGAACACAAAGGGAAAGATGGATTGGTTTTCTGTGCAAGTGTTCCAGGCAAGGGGCGAATCGATGTGTTTAGCCTGATCCTAGAGTGCCTCCCAGATTTGAAACTGTCAAAGAGAAAGTTCTTTAAAGAGAATTGTCTCAATAAGCACTCGTGACTGTGACTTATCCTCTGAGCTTGGCCACATGTGTTTGAATTATTTCTTATGCTATCATGAAAGAAAAGGCTGATAGGATGTTAATTACTGCTAAATTCAAATAGTCTCTGAAATAGATCGCTAATCTAGTAAATTGGTGTAGTGGTTAGAAGTGTTTAGCCTTCCTACTCAGGTACTTTAACTTAGTACAGTAGTTAGGATTGTAAATATCCAATGTCTTTTATCATTATCTTACAAAGGGGAGTCAAACTTCTTTTGGACCTTGGCAACTTGGAAGCATTTCTTCAAATATGGCGTCATTAGAGCTACTCAAGCACAAGTGAAAATCTGTTTAAAACTACCCACTTTCCTAACTAATTTTCTCTTAATCTCTTTATGGGATTAACCAATCCTCTCCCTCCCATTTGTAAAGAATGACTGAGAAGATCTGCACATATTCTGCTCCTGTGGGGTGAGTGGTATATCCGTGAATGCTTTTTTGTTTATAAAATATCTTTATGCTGATTGTATTTGTTATAGTAATTCCATAATTTAGACAAACATTAAACCAATACAATCCGAGTTAGTAAAAACATTTGCATCTATGAGAATTAAGTTGAATACCATCTGATAGGTAAGAATAATTGAACATGTGTTTTCATTTACTTTCTTTCCTAAAACCCCAAGAAAGGAAAGGACTAAAAGTAATGCCCACATGAGGACAAATAAAGTGCGAAAGGAGACAGAAGCAGTTATGTAATAACATAGAAGAATATGTGGTAACTAAATTACACACTGAGAGAAATTTAAAATTTAAGCAATCATCACAGGAGGCCATTAGGAAGCAATTCAATTTGTATCACAGAATTGTGCAAAGGTTCAAGAATTTTAAAGACCAGACAATTTCAGGAACAGAAGTGAGCAAGTGGGGCTGAGAATAGGACTAGTTGGAAATCTGTACAAGGAGGATTGCAAATGCTGATCTCTTCCTTCATCCACGCACTCAGACAACTGCTTTCTTACTGATTAGGCAGAAGACTGGAGGTTTGCAATATGGTCATATCCAACCAGACCAATTCTGTGCTCAGGGATGATAGACACTGCTGTGAACAGTTGAAGGGAATGTTCAAGTGTACCCACAGTACAGTGACACCAGTCCCTGTCCCACTGCTGGGCTTACAGGTGTGTATACTCTCTAGAAAGGAAACTGCAACCCAACTTTCTAAAGAAACTGAGGCTTAAAAGAAAAGACACATACAGACAGGATGCTGCTGGGATGTCCAGACGCTCACGTGATCCTCCTACAATGAAGTGTGCTATTTCACGAGCCCTATCCATGTTTTCAAGGCTGCGACATTTGCATGTGTGTGTTTTATTCTTAAATAAGACTTGCTAGATAGAGACTGCAGGTATTTGAAGAAAGTCTCTCATGTAAAAGAGGGAAAACAAAATAAATAAAAAATTTAAAAGAATATTAGAGGAAACAGAGAAAATTCAGCGAGAACAACAAAAAATATACAATCCCTTCCCCAAATCGTTAAGTTTATAGAGATGTGGGAAGATATAGAATCCATAGAATACTATACAAAAATAAGTTTCTGGGAACAATAAAATTTCTTGAATTTAAAAGTCAAAAATTGTTGGTAGAGAAATAGATGTGAGAAATCTCACAGTAGAACAGAAAGGCCAGGGGTTGAAAAGTTATTGGAAAATGTGTAGGAAATTAAAGAGTTAATCCACACATTCCCATATTTGATTAATAGAGTTCTGGCAAGAGAGAAAATGACCAAAGAAAGAGAATAAAAAAAGTGTCAAGATGAGTAAGAGGCATACATCAAGCCACATCTTCAAAGAATTTTAGAACCGTGGGCCAAAGAGAAGATTCCAGAAACTTCCAGAAAGGGAAGGAAAAGAGCCATACACACAGATTTAAAAATAAGAATATCATTAGATTTCACAATAGCAATTTTGGAAGCTGAAAGATGATGCCTTCAAAAATCCCAGGGTAGATGATTTTAGATTCTTTATCCAACGAAACTGTAAACTTAGTTATAAAAATACCAAAGCAAGAGACATTTTTAGACATGCAGACTTTCAAAATAATTTACTTCACACCCATCTTTTAAAAAATAATGGAAGAGGCCGGGCGTGGTGACTCACGCCTGTAATTCTAGCACTCTGGGAGGCCGGGGCGGGCGGATCGTTTGAGCTCAGGAGTTCAAGACCAGCCTGAGCAAGAGTGAGACCCTGTCTCTACTAAAAATAGAAAGAAATTATCTGGACAACTAAAAATATATATAGAAAAAATTAGCCAGGCATGGTGGTGCATGTCTGTAGTCCCAGCTACCCGGGAGGCTGAGGCAGGAGGATCACTCGAGCCCAGGAGTTTGAGGTTGCTGTGAGCTAGGCTGATGCCACGGCACTCACTCTAGCCAGGGCAACAGAGCCAGACTCTGTCTCAAAAAAAAAATAAAATAAAAAAAATAATGGAAGATATACTGCATTAAACAAGGGAATAAATGAAAATGAGAAAGAAATAGAAAATAAGGAAGAGGAATTAGAACATAAGGGAAATGGGGTGTCTAAGCCGGCAGCATCAGGAGGGCAGAGATAAGAAGCCATCAGAACTCAGAGAGTCGGATATGTTTAACTGCAGAAAGTGCAGTCTTACAACTGAATATGAGAGATTGAAATGTATAGATATATAGAAAACAATCAAAACAAAAACCTGGACTATGATAAACTCAAAGAAAAGCAAAAAGATATCCAGGAAAGGGAAACAATTATTATAAAACTCATCTATACATGGATAAAAATATGTATGCAGAAGATTCATTTAACCAAAAAGTGGCTATATTGGGAGGATTGGAATGTGACGTGTGTGTGTGTGTGTGTGTGTGTCTGTGTAGAATCGAGAGGATGGTGGTAGAAGAACACTGAAGGGAAGCTTAACCCTCTACATTAAAAAATCCAATAAATATTACATATTTTTAAAAAGTAGTCAAAGCAGTTGCCTTTGGGAAGTGGGAGTTAGGGATTGAAGGGGTAAAACGGAGAGGCTGACTTTATTGACAAACAGAAAGAGTTAAATTCTTAAACATTTAAAACTATGCACATGTACTTCTTTGAAAAAATTTGAAAATTCAAAGCAATATTCAAATGACCTGTCTCATCCGCTTAGTCATAGTCTAATTGTAAATTCTTCAAGGGTACAGAACAGCTTCTCTTTGATTTATAAAGTGCCTGGTATATGCGCCAATCATATATGGCAACAGAAAGTTCATGCATGCATGGGCAGGTGCAAACACACATGGGTATACATGCCCTACAACCAAACTGGAAGCTTGGACAGACTTGATAAATATAAATCACATTTTTAAAAACTATTACTGAGTTAGATATTAGCAAGACAACTAAAAAATATAAGAGGAGGATGAGCAGTCCCACAGGGAGTCTTCATTTGAGTTGCTCTGTAAGTGCGTTTAAGTTTACGCTCTACTTCAAACAATCCAAACTGGTAATGGTGATACATGCATCATGGATGTGCTTTATACTGAAAGACTAAGACAAAACTCCAATCAAGAGAACTATTCAGAAAGAAAGGCATGGACCAAAATGAGGGGAAAGAATGTATAACTTAATGCTTTACGTTAAAAGAGTAAGTATAAAGTTTGTATATTTCCCATTTTAAGATTATTTTTTCTCTGTCTCAGTTTTTTTTGTGATTGACTGACCAACAACTGGCCCTGACTGAGTTGGTTAAGAGGGTGTCTGCAGTAACCATGGAGAGCTGAGAGAGCTCTTGAGAGAGAAGCAACATGATAACAGCCCTTCTCTTACAAGTTTTGGAGAGTAGTTTTCCTGTCTTTCATCCCACTTTTCACTGTAGATTGGAAAAACAAAACGCTTGTTTCCAACTGCAAGCTCCTTCTTAATTTAGCATTTGAGAAGGGTAGGATAAGTCTGCCTTTCCTACTCCTGGGGGAAGGGTCTTCCCTCAAACACATCGGTCTGGCAGTGCTCCTAGCAGGTTTCCATCTCAGCTTCACTTGATAAGAAGCGTGCTGAACCCTCTCCTGAAAGCAGCTCAGCTCTGTGTACAAAGGACGAGGACAGCTAAACATTCACCAACCTTGCTCCCTGGAACAGCCTCTCCCATTCCTTGAGGGAGATTCCCTTCGACATTTGCTTTCCTGCCTAAATCTCAAATTCTTCGACGACAAGGACATTGTTTAGTATCCTGTCATTCTTTTTCTCTTTCTTTTCCTGTATTTTTCTTCTTTACTTCTCCCTTTTGGCAAGCACAGCGCTGCACACTTTCTAATTGCTTAATCAATGTTGCCAAAAAGAGGGAGGTGCTAACTTTGCCTTGAAATTGGAAACAGGATTTTGTTGTTCTTCCAATGACTCTAAACTTTCGCTTTCTAAAGTGTTACTCTTGTAAGACTCGCTGAAACCTACTGTCCTAAAGTTAGGAGAATTAAAGCATTCTTCATTTCTGCTTGGTGGTTTTGATTTCTAGCATTTTCCTTTTTTTTTTTGAGGTGAAATTTATATATGATACAATTAATCATTTTAAAGTGTACAGTTCAGTAACATTTAATGTTGGCACAACATTGTGCAGCCACCACCTCTTCCTCGTTTCAGAACATTTTCATCACCAGAAAAAGCACCATGCACGCAGTCAGTAATCACTCCCCATTTCCTCTGCCCTCCTCCCCTGATAAACACGAATCTGTATGTCTCTATGGATTTGCCTATTCTGGATATATTACATAAAAGGGACGATGGAATATGTGACTTTTTATTTATTGCTTCTTTCATTTAGTATAATGTTTTTTGAGGTTCATTCAAGCTGTAGCGTGTATTAGTACTTCAGTCCTTTTATGGCGGAATGATATTCCATTATATATATAACACAATTTGTTTATTTACCTGCTGATGAACATTTTTGCTTTTTCTGTCTTGACTCTTATGAATAATGTTGCTGTAAATATTCATTTACAAATTTCTATGTGGACATGTTTTCATTTCTGTTGGGTATGTACCTAAGGGTGGAATTTCTGGATCATATATTTAATACTAATTCCATCTTTAAATTTTGAAGAACTGCCAAACTGTTTCCACAGTAGCTGCATCATTTTGCATTCCTTCCAGCGATATACGGGGGTTCCTGTTTCTCCATAGTCTTATCAACACTTGTTTTTTCCATTTTTGTAATTAAAGCCATCCTAATGGATGTGAAGTGGCATCTCCTTGTGGTTTTAATTTGCATTTCCTTAATGACTGACGATGTTGAACATGTTTTCACATGCTTTTTGGTCATCTGCATATCTTCTTTGAAGAAATGCTTATTCAACTTCTTTGCCCATTTTTATTTTTTATTTTATTTTTTTAATTTCAGCATATTAAGAAGGTACAAATGTTGAGGTTACATATATTGCCTTTGCCCCATCTGAGTCAGAGCTTCAGGTGTGTCCGTCCCCCAGCTGGTGTGTACCACACCTGTTAGGTGTGAATATACCCATCCGCTTCTCCCCCGTACCTGCCTGACACCCGAGGAACATTACTATTATATGTGCACATAGTTGTTGATCAGTTAATACCAAATTTTCTAGTGAGTGCATGTGGTACTTGTTTTTCCATTCTTGTGATACTTCACTTAGCAGAATGGGCTCCAGCTCTATCCAGGATAATACAACTGGTGCTAGATCACCACTGTGTTTTGTGGCTTTGTAGAATTCCATGGTGTACATATACCACATTTTATTAATCCACTCATGTATTGACGGGCACTTGGGTTGTTTCCACATCTTTGCAATTGTGAATTGTGCTGTTATAAA
>NW_012150396.1:3210606-3214039 GCF_000956105.1 Propithecus coquereli | reverse complement strand
TCATCAGACTTTCAAAAGAGCAAATTCTTTCGTAATTAAACCATGACATGAAGTTAATTTTAAACATCCTATATCCTGTTTAAAAAAGTTGACTCACTGATAGTAATTTAAATAAAATCCTTTTGTTTGTCATAATTCCTTTGAGCAGTAGAGCAACCTTGACTTCTTATCCAATTTTGTAATGGACATTTTACTCTGGTTAATAATTAGGTGACCGACTAGAACATCGTTTCTATACAATAAGAGATTTTCCTTAAGTGGTCCAAGTATTATTGTTTTGGTCCATTTTATGAATTAGCCATTGTAGTGTTCTAAAGCAGAACTCCTTAATCAATTATCTAGCCTCAGAGGATATTCTAATATTCTACAAAATAGCATTTGAAGTTTCATCTTAGTATTCTCATCATTCATTACTCACCAGAAGGCACCGTAGAGTCTCGTTTGAGGGTTTGGACCACAGCTCCACCATGACCTAGCTGACAGAGACCTTCAGGAAATCACTTAACCTCTAGGTGTCTATCTCCAGATGGAATGACGATAACTACTCATTAGGTTTTTAATGATGAAATGAGTTATGTAGACTACTTAGAATGGAAGCTGGCTTCCAATAAGTGTTACATGAGTGTTTATGCTGCTATTGTTGATGTACTCAACCCGCCATTTAGCGTCTTGCCTCCTCAACCACCCCCACTCCCATTTATCTGCAAAACAGTAACACCTTAATTAACTTCTAGAGTGGTGGCAAAGGACTTTATTAATAAAGTAAAACTTTCAGTAGACAATTCATTAAATTCTTTACTTTTTTCTGTGCAATTATAGTGGAATGTAGGTTTTCCCATAGGATGAGATTCAGATACCTAAAAGAAAACATATGAGGTAGTCAGCAAATAAACTTAATTTTTTCTCAAGGTTTCACCTTATGTATAAAGTCTTTTACTAATAAAGTATTTTGGACAATATTTCAAATATTTACCTTGATTAGAGATGTAAGATGCTAGAGGTACTTCTGAAAAGCAGTGGAAAATTGGAGAGTATTTAAATGGTCGGTTTTAGGGAGGAATTGCTAAAAATGCAAATGTAAATTTCTTTCTTTAGCTCCTAATCAGCAAATAAACTTAGCTGGAGGTTCAGTATGGTTCTACTTAGATCAAATCTGTAATTTCTATCTAGATTGAAATATAGAATGCCAAAGTTTTAGAAATAAAAGATATATTAGTTGAAAGTCTTGAAACTTCAATAGTCAACAAATGCTTTTAGAACTTTTCAGAGTATTGGTTTTCCCTGCTGTTCTAACAGCATCTGAGTTCACTGTGGTACTAAGTCCTGGGTAGGTACATGGGCCGGCTAATGCAAGCTATATTGTCTTTGCTCCTAATTTTCCACATCACACTAAGAGTTAGTGTTATATGGCATACAGGCTGCTGATGTAACATCCAGGCATGAGTTCCAATCTATTAATAATTTAATAACTTTAGTAACTTTCTAGTTTTGAGTAAATCTCTCGTTATCTTCCAGTCTCAGTTTCTTCAGTGGTAAAATATAGATGGCCGTTTCTGATTCCTCTCTCCCATGATTATTAGGATAATGGTACTGTGTGGTACATGTGCTTGGTAAGCACTGTTATTATTTGGACTATCTTGACAACAATAGAATCATCAAGATGAGTTTGAAGAATTCTCTCCAATTGAGCACTTTGCCACTGCCTTATAAACATAATATAATTATTTCTAGGGAAATAAGATGTAGTAGTTAAGTAATGGTAAATACATAGGACATTCAACAGGGTGACAAAATGAATACGCGTTCAGACCTTCCTCACATCCAAGCAGGATTCCTAAGGGAACTCAAAGTGACGCAAGGAGCAACTGTGCCGTCCAGGCTTCCGGTTCCATCTCCCACAGGAGCTCTGCGGTGTGGTCATCCCCAAATAAACTGAGCCCTTTCTTATTTCCTACATTTACACGTTTGTTTTGCATAAAACATTCTTTTTTCCCTCATGTACCTAGTGATCTTCTACTCGTCCTTCAAAACTCAAGTGCATATTTACTTCATCCATCAGGTCATTCCCAACTTTCCCAGGTTGCGATGCACTTCCTTTCTGTGTGCATCAGAAGTCTGCCGTCGCGGTGCTTACCACGTGGCTGGAATTGTAGCTTTGCGTTTTAGTCCCTTACACTGGATTGTGAAGCTCCCAATGGCAGGAACAGCATGGAAGTTAAAAGCCCAGGCTCTGGCATCACAGTGCGTAGGTCGAAATCCTAGCTTCGCCACTTGCTAGCCATATAAGCACAGGTAAGAAATCACTCATCTGTGTATTAGGGCTAATAATAACATGTACTTAGATAACCAGGCTATTTAGTGGCTTAGATGAGCAAAACTCTTAGAACAGTGGCTAGCACATATACTGAACTGCATTAATGTTAGATGTTAGAATTATTCCATCCTTTTACCTACGAACATTGTGCCTGAGACATAGTAGGTTTCTGTTAATAACAACTTGAGTGAATAAATAAGTGATTGTAATGTTCATTTATAAGAAAAAATGCAAAGTTAACCCTTAAAATAAGTCATTTTATTGTCATACTTGAAAAAAGTGTTAAAATATATGTTAAAGTCTAAAGTTATTAAATGCACAAAAAATGTAATTTTTGTGAAAAAAGACATTATATAATGAGAAATCAATTCTGCTTAAACTTATAAATTCTTTGACTTGGGCTATAAATGAGGAAACAAAGTGAAATAGAAAATAGAATTTATTTAGCATTTCAAAAGATTTAAAGATTCACACGAAAACCATAGAAAACAAACAAAGAAAAATAACTGAGTTACGAGTTGCCATGTCATTAAGGTCAACATTTGGTCATGGGAATAGATATTTTCCCTTGAATTAATTTATAAAGCTAAAGCAATTTCATTTCAAATCTCCAGTGTTTTTCTAACATTTTCAAAACATTTGTGAAGTATATATGGAAAAATAAACAGGTGAATTATAGGCAAAGGCATTTCGAAAACAGATGAATGAATAACTTGCTCCCTTATATCTTATCACATACTTAAAATAAGCCAAAACATTTAAAATCACTTATTAATACTGATAAATCAGCGTTTCTAAGCACAAGGACAAGATGGATTATTAAATACATATCCTAGATTAATTGGGTCACTACATAGTTAGGAAAATAAAATGTCTTATACCCTAAAATAAATTGCAAGTGAATGGAGGAGTAAAATGTAAAGGAAGAAATAAAAAAAGAACTAGAAGAAAAATAGAGATGACTTTGTATCTGATCGTAAGGTGAGGAAGGTCTTTTTAGGCATAGTAGTGAAAGGAAAAAAACAATTCATAAGATTGATAGATTAAATACATGAAAATGAAAAACACCTGTGATGATAATACACCCAGTGGCCAAGAGCACTGATTTAGAGATAGGCA
>NW_012150396.1:3208987-3210556 GCF_000956105.1 Propithecus coquereli | reverse complement strand
TAGATTCTAGTTATCAGCCCTTTAATAGATGCGTAGCATCTGAGTATTTTCTCCCGTTCTGTAGGTTGTCTGTTTGATCTCGTGATAGTTTCCTTGGCTGTGCAGAAGCTTTTTAATTTGATCAGGTCCCATTATTTAGTTTTGTTTTTGCTGTGATTGCTTTTGGGGTCTTCTTCATAACCAATTCTACTTTAAATGTCTTACTGGGAGCCACATTTTATAATCTTCAGCACCACATAGAGTGCCTAATATGTAGCAGACACTCAAAATACTTTTTTAAGTTAAATACTGAGTAATACAGGTACATTCCATAGCACCTTCCTATAGAACACCACATAGCTAGTTTCTGTCAGTATCTTATTAGTAAATGTGGTTCAGTGATTTTTTTTTTTTAACCTCCACGAATGTTTTGTAAGCATGGCACCAAACACTCTGATTTTGACTAAAGCCTATTTGTAGATGACCCATTCCTCTCTGGCTAAAATGCTGCCTCAGCCTTAAAAGCAAAGTCTTAACTAATGTTCTTAAGTTCCTTTTACTCCTTCCCCTTATTCCTAACAAACTTTGCATTTGTGTCATGAAATGCACACTTCCTTTTACGTATAAGTTTGATCTTGAGTCAAGAAAGATACAACTTGAATTGATAAGGGGCCACCTCAGATATTTGTGTTCATAAAAATAATCTTATTTTATTGGATATTCAGCTAAATATCACAAATGATTATTCCTTCATGCTGGAAGGTCTAATTTATTATTTATATGCTGTCAGGAAGTCACGGAACCTGATTTTGTACTTTCATTCTAATTTTCTTTGCAAGGAAGGTGGTTGGTATAAATAAATTTTAGGCAAATAGACGCATGTTTTAGTCTGAAAGAGAGGTGGCAATATCCCAATATTTATGACCTTGTGATAAAATGAGAAAAAATGTAAGATGGAGATAAAATATATTACCTAAGATAAAACATATTAATTCAAATTTTAGCTTTAGTAATATTAACTTATGAATCCTTAAAATTCACAGTATGAATTTTCTAAAGTCATCTCAGCTTTTTGAGGCACCAGGGTAGTCAACCCAGAACAATTCAGCTGAGGAGTGATTTGTTTTCATGTAGGTAGCTATATATGCTGTCTTTTCTTTGCCTGTATAAAATTTTGCCTGATCTTATATAAAAGGGAAAAACAGATGACATTCAATTAAAATGACACATCTTTCCAAGGGTTCTAGAATTTTCACCACGATATCACTCCTATGACAACAGCCCAACTTACCCTTGAGATAAAGAAATCAGAAAGTATTTGAAGCCGTGTAATAGCTATCATCTCTTCTTTACTGTGAGGTAATGAAATAGAAGGTTTTGTGCTGCAGTTTGTCAGAGAAATGAAGTTAATTCTAACACCGAAGGAACATAGGAAAAGTACCTTTCCTTAGTTTTCTTCAAATTTAGTCCTCAGAATTGTACTTAAACAATAAAAAAGGAATTTTTTATGTATTCTCATGCACGTAAGGGGAAAAACACACCCTATCTCTAGTAACAATTACACTACTGTATTTAGTACTTACAATACTC
>NW_012150396.1:3198032-3199772 GCF_000956105.1 Propithecus coquereli | reverse complement strand
AGATGAAAGACATGAACATGTAATTCACACAATAAACAATAGATGACAGAACTAGAACTAGAGATCAAGGTTATCTCTAACTCTTAGGATTAAGCATCATTCTTGGTTTTTATATGTTTTAAATTGCCTGCAATAAACAACTTACTTTTGTACTCAGACAAAAAAAAGAACTAGGGAATTATTTATTTTATTCCTTTAATTTATAGAACAAGAAGTGTCTTAAATGAATGTTGACAAGTTTCTCAGTTTTGAAGGTCTATTTTTCCCTTACTATATTCAAAGCCTTAATCCCTTGCTTTGCATGTCTTTGGGAAATTAAGATTCCTTCAGAGTATTTCTAAAGATTTCTAGAATGTTCTTACATGTTGTGGTTTTTGCTTATTAATAATAAGTGTCTGGCTGTCTTGCATTATCTCTCACAACCTTGTAACTGTTCACCCTTGTCTTGCTTCAATCAATCCCGAGATGATTAAGAGAGAAAGAAATAGAATGGGGATGGGGGCGGAGGGGGTGGATTGAAATCATTAGTTGCCTTGTTTTTGATGAAGATATCAGCATACTATTCTCATTAGAGTATAAAAACAAACTCCTACATGAAATACACATTATATAACAATATACAAATTTTATGTCTTGGAATGTTCTATGGTAAGGTGTTTGTGACCAATGTAGTTTACCGATACGAGTCTGAGGAAGATTTTAAGGACATATTTTAAAGGAAGACATAATGAGATTAGGCTATAATAATTGAGACTACTATTTCACCTAGATTGCTATCCCCTATTTGTGCTTCAGCCTTTTTTTATTGCTGTCTTCCTATGACCTTTAACTGGGAGACATATATAAAGATTGCACGCTAATGTTTCCACTGATTCCTTTCATTGTTATTGGTTAAGTTTTATACATAAGGTTCTTATTGTCCCTGTAGAAGGCAGAGGTAAAATCAATTTCCTCTTTAACATATTGATAAACAACTCCAGATATAAGAGGTAGGGAGGAGAAACTAGATTTACCTTTGTGTGACCCACATAGGAATGCTGGAAAAAATTAATTCCAGAATATTATGTCAACATTCCTTGAAGTTGTGGATATGATTTACATAGTAGGTCTTCTCCATCCACCCAGCTACTTTCATCTCGATACTGTAAATTGCTTTCATTTTCCCCCTCCAATCTGTGTGCTTGAGGTATTGTTGTGATAAATTATGGAGGTACAGAACTGAAAATGGTGTGTAGATTGTCTAAGAAATTGAGTGCAGTCAGCCTTAAAAGTGGTGGATGATGTGCTAAAGCAGCTACCTCACCCTGGCCATGTCCCATATGTCGTCAATGAACAGCTGCTTTTAACTTTGCCTTTTGCCCAGAGCACGAGAGCTGCTGGATTTATTGAATTAATAACCACTCCATTATGTGTGTTTTGTTTTCCTGTGACCGTGAAATCTGGCTCTAATGTTAGGAAAGTGTAAGACAGGTCTCCTTAACAAACAAGGCGGTATCTATTTTTTGGGTCATTATTTAATACTTAATCTTTTGGGTAGAAAATAATAGGGAAATCCTTTCAAATCTGGAATAGAATGCTTCTAACAATATTGAGTTAAAAAGGCATTTTATGCGTTACATAGATAGAAGCTGGCTTTCACTGTGATTTGTAGTCTGAAGCATAGCTACTGACTGCAATGTGTTTGTGATTGAATAGCATTTTTTTTTTACCTGCGTTTTCTTTTTAAAAGCAGAATGTTTT
>NW_012150396.1:3163570-3196672 GCF_000956105.1 Propithecus coquereli | reverse complement strand
AACAAACTAGAGAGATGAGAATGAAAGTTTTAGCAATTTGCTTTAAGTCATAAAATTAAGTGATTATGCTGGGATTCAAATTCAGTTCTATTTTAATTCAAAACTCAGCCTCCTTCTATTATATCAGGTTATTTACATATATGTAAAAAGTTTATTAAATAAATTAGTACCCATTCCCCAAATAAACAATAAAGCAGAGAACTTACTACATTTGCCTTTGAAATACGCTCAAAAAACCTGAGCAAATAGTCCCTTTCTCATGTCCCACCCTCAACAAACACAGACAGGCACACATATACACGCACTGTCACTCAAGTTGTTATGTGCAACACAGTCTTAAATGACTTGAAAATGGCCTTTATTATTGGTTAAAATTCAGGAATGAGTATTGCTTTTATTTCATAGTTTTATTTATAATTTCTGCAACAATTTAAACCAATAAAATGTTTCTAACTATAAGTCTAAATTACATATAAAGTTAAATTAAATTAGATATGTGTTAAGTTAAATCAGATTTAACTTAACAAATCTTAACTGCCTCCCAGAGTCAAAATATTTATTGGTGATGATATGCAAAAAATATTTTAAAACATAGATTTGGGAATCTTTTTGTTAATATTGAAGATTGTGAGTTGGATTGGAGTGGCATATTGGGTCATTTTTTTCTAAGTTTAATGTGAAAATGAAATAAATTATATACTAGGGGAAAGTGCTATATTTGGAAGAGTCTAGTTATTTGTAGATAGACTGATTATTTGTTTGCCTGGGGCAGTACTGGTTTAGCTTGTTCAGTTCCTCCTCTCACTCTCAGGCGGTTCTGGTTTGGGTGATATTATGTTATCACCCAGCCAGGAGAGCACCATAGCACTGCACGGCTTACAGAAAGAACAACCGATCATGATGTAGGATGTTTTCAAATCTCCAAGTGGAGAAAAAGGCACACTTTGTTTTCAATGTACTAATAATCTTGAAATTCCATTTATAATTATTTCCTTAAATTCCAAAGAATATTGTTAATTGACTAGTTGTTCAAACAATTTTGCTCTAATTGCATATAAGCTGCCTGGTGAAAACAGAGCAGTAACTGAGACGTTGCCATCGATGAAATTAACTCCATCTACTCTTGTTTTCAACTCCTCTAAGAGAACAAAGAGAAGGGCTCTAACTCATTGGCCCATGTGTCAAAAGGACTCATTTTCTCACCAGCCTCTTACTTAACATAAGACAAATCCTTCTCCTGACACTTCACAGCAAACTCAAACCCTTCCACAGCAAAACTCCCACCTTTAGACACATTTTACACTAAAAACATCTCAGAGGACTAGCATGCATTTTTAAAATTAAGTTGATTCACTTTAGAAAAATGAAATGTGTTATTTTTCTACCCCCTGACTAAGATGAAGCCTCAACTTCTAAATTGATTTTCATCTAAACCTGTCCCGTACACATGAGAAATGTTGACCTTGGGAGTCTTTGTTGTTGGGGCTGGCACTATAATTTCACATGCATATTGATACCTGGTATCTAAGGACAGATTCTAAGGATCCATTCCTTGTAGAATCTTTAGTAAGTGCGTCATGCTGAGACAATCTTGGATTGATACAATGACAAATTAAAAGAGACCAGATCCCTACTTTCCAGTCCAGAGTCCGGTCCCTAAATATAACTGGGCAGAGGAGGTAACATATTAGACAGGAGAACAAAGATTAGTACACTGAAAATTTACAGGCAATCTGTTTATTAGAGAAATGTAAATAAGAGTTTACTTTCTATTCAAACCCTCTAAGCTTTGACCTTAGCTGAACTACACATAAAACATCTACGTGGGTGTTAGAAACTTCTATCATACATCTTAGTAAGTGTTAAATATTTTATTTATTTACTTAAGTGTATAAATAAATGTATTTATTGAGGTGATTATGGTTATGTTTAACTCTGGGGATTTTATTTTTATTACATATTGCATTAAATTAAATGAGACCCTTCTTGAAGCTCTCGAGCTGCTTGTGTAGATGTGCACAAAACTGGACCAAGTCCTGCTTTATAAGTAACGCACTGGTGTGAAGTGAAGGAATTCTTCCAATTCTAGAGAAGCCAAATATTTAAGTTTCATGATTCGGATTTTTAATTGTGCTCTAAATAAATGGGCTGCTGTTACAGTGTAGACACTGTTGCAATGTTCTGCATTCTTAAATCAACAGACCGCAGCTGTGTTCTGCAGCGGTGGAGTTTCCTGGGTGGTCTTTAAGAATTGCCTGGGGAGGTAGATAGGCACTGTCATAGTCTAATCCGGATGTTACAGAGGTATGCAAAATGGCATGTCTTGCAAGTTTAGTTTATGTGTTGTCTGGTCCTTCATGTGGAAATAGGCATTCTTTTAAGCTTTTTGGGAAATTTTGTGGAATGAATGGGCTTGAAAGGCTATTAAGATTGATTTTCTTAATAAAAGTGTTGAAATGAGACCTGGTGCTTATGTTGAAATATGTACGAGGAAATTAAAGTTCAGCTTTGAAATTTGTGTGTTGTTTCTTTATGTGAATTTTATTCCGTGGTAAGACTTTTTTTTTATTGTTTCTGCATCACATACCAATGTTTAATAAAATTAACTTTAATGTTTATGTTTAAAAATGTCGGGGACAACAAAAGAGCATTTGGTACACGCTATGATATCACCAATCCTCTTGTGCCATCAGTTCAGAGATATATGAAACAGTGAGACAATATTAGTCTTTCCACGGAGCTGGGAAGAAATGCTCTGAGGAGATGTCTCTAAGACAATGAGTTTTGGAGCCCAAGTAGAACCCCTTCTGGATGGATCTCCCAATAAAGGAACTGACGGCACCTAGAAACGTATACACTGATGTGAAAATCCGGCCCCTGTTCTGCTCACAGCCCAGAAGGAGACTGTTTCAGTTAGTCCAGTAAATCAAAGTGGCATCTCCCTTAAGAGGTAACCGAAAGGAAAACAGTCCAAACTATGCATTCCAATCCTTACTGGGCCACCTGGAATTTTGAGCAAAAGGGCTGGCTTTTACTGAAAATGCACAAGGAGCCTACCTCCTCTGTGTGACCTTTCACTCATTTTAGAGAATTAAGCAGAGCTTACCAAAGGGGACCCTTCTCTTTCTCACGCACCTGCACACATCCCAAAATCAAGAGTGCCGAAACTAAATGATTCTTGCAAGCGGGGAAACAGCGATGACCTTTTTACAAGTAAGTCTTCCTGGAAAACATCTGTGAGGAAAGGTCTTGATGATGTTAAAATCAACGTGTAAAAAAAAACAAAAAAAGCTGATAATTTGAGAAAACATTTAAAGATTCAAAGTTTATTTCAACTGGAGTCCCAAACTCCCAGGAAAGGAAGAACTTGTTGATATTAAATGCAAAATGAAATGGATTCTTGCCTTGATCTACATGCATTGAGTGGAAAAACCCATGCGAAATAATTATTTGAGGGTTACTAAGATGAATATTTTAATAATTTCATTTATAACCAGTTATCTTCAGTGAGAAATCCTGAGGAAGTGTACTGCTTAGAATTATTCAAGTAAGAAATCCAGTGTAAATGGTTTTAATCCTTTCTTGGCCAAATTAATTTGGTGTGGATGTCTTCTGGATACAGACTCGGTTATCTTTCTTGTTGACACATATAAGAAAATTCTGGCTGGGCACACGTGATTTATTCTTTATATCTGGAGCCGTGCTGTAATCATTCACCCTTTTTCAAGTCGAGTTTGGCAACTTTATCTCGCTTGCAGTTTGCATTTTTTGAAAGTGAAAATATATTCTGCAGCTTTTGATGTGTTGATTGGTAGGAAGGTAAAGACAGCTGTACACCATCCCTGGAGACGGGGCTCGGTGGCTAAATGAAGACCTCTAGTGCTTTCTTGTTAGCCAAGATAGATCTACATCCCGGTGAACCACAACTAGTCGATAGCAGAGGCTCTCAGTGCATGTGATCAGAAGCCACAAATCAGTTTTCCCTGGGCCTTAGTTATCGGCATATTGTGCCGTAGGCCATGCCCTGCTGCTGCTCGCCCGACTGTAATTTTTCCCCCAGTGAAGTTTTTAAAGTCGCAGGCTGAGACTGTAGTCGTGCTCTCTTGGCAACAAGGCTGTCACTAGCCTGCCAGATATCAATTGCCCGTCAAATAAATTGCCACTTTAATGTACTCAGCCTCTCACTATTAAAGAGGTTCGATGCTAGCAGGATTTCCCATTGTTATGTTTTTCTCTCCAAAATTTATTTCCAAATATCTCCTTCCTTATGGCCAAGACATTTATATTAAACTGATGTATGTGTGTGGGTTGGCCGGTTGCATTTTTAAGTCTCTATGACTTTTGTCTGAAGTCTTGCAATAGCCCCCTTATCTTAATGTAACGAATTTCTGACTGTCTAATCCACCCTACACCTTGTTTCCAGAAGCATCTTTCTACAATTACAAATCTAGTGACATTACTCCTCTTTTTAGAATTTCCTGATGTCTCCCTGTATATCTCAGTAGGGCCCCTTGAACATCCTCTTGGGTTAAGGCCTAAGATACACTAAGAAAACAGTACTTTATTAGGGAGAGTTGCTTTCTTTGGTTCTAGATTGTCCCCTCAAAGTAGTCAGGTACCTCTTCTTTGTAAAATTATAGTTTGAATTTACGCACCAAAGCCATGTTTGAAATACCTGCGTTATTAGCTGTGGTGCTGTGTTGAAAAAGGATAAGTGGGCTATTTTTGTGAGGGGAGTCCCGTCCCTGGCCAGGGGCCACCCTGGTGTGCTCTGGGCATACCAACCCTGAAACACAAGTTCTCCTTCTCAGTGACAGACCCTGCTGCCTGGGCCTCTTCTCCTCATACGATTTCGATTATGCACGATGCCCTCTAAGAAGAGGCTGCTGTTACTGCACGTCCTGGGCCCTAATGGGTTCAGTTTTCATGCTCCTCTGCTCTGATGAGGAGTCTGCTTCTCAGTGCAACACCTCCTTCCCTCTGTACTAGTGTGAGCTGTGCCTGGCATCCTATGCTGTCGTGCAAAATGTTGGTGCTTGCCAAACTCTTGAAAACAGTATTTATTAATGGTAGATGGTGACCTGATCTCAGATTGCCCACTTCTCCCTCTCCCCAGGACACTCGAACAATATCAAACCCAGGCTACTCACGGTTCTCCGCATGCCTGCCTCCGTAAGCCTTGGTGACTTTGCCTGCCGCACCCGGGGTTGCCTTTGCATAGGTTCTTCTTCTCCTTTTTCTGCCCGCTAAACTAATGCTCATTTTCTAAGTCTCAACTCAAACATCACCTCTTCCCTGACATTTACAAAGGCTAAAGAAAAGAACTATTTTTTTAATAAGAGAGGCCTAAGCCTGTTTGGGAAAGGAGGTAGTGGAGCGGGGGAGATTGATAGGTTGGGATAACGGACGGAGCCCAGTCCGGAAGGAGATGATGAGGGCTGAGATCAGAAGCGCAGAAGGGAAGCACGGGAGGCTCCCCCTTGCGCAGCCCCCGCGGACTGGCACCATTGGGTTGCTTGCAGCTCTCCCCGCTCCAATGGAGTGGTGGCCCAAGCCAGCGTCGCCTCTTGCTGGCTTCGCCTTAACAGCCTCCCAAGTGGTATCCTTATTTCCACCCTTGCTCCACTTTAGGATAACGTCAACACAGCAGGCAGAGGGAGTCTCAAAATGCAGGTCAAATCCTCTTACTCTGTGCTCAAAATCTCCCATTCTCCTCCAGGTGAATAACGATGGGCCGCAGGCCCCGCTGTGAGCCACCCTGCTCTATTTCCTCCACTGTATATATCACCTTCTAATGCAATGTTTAAGTTACTTATATATATTGTTTATTTAATCTCCCCACCCCAATTAGCAGGTGAGCTCCATGAAGAAAGTTTTTTGTGTATCCCAAATAACTAGGGCACCTGGTAAGTCCCCAATAAATATTTTTGGAATGAATGAGTGAATTTTCTCATGGATGCTCATTCATAAAAACAGCACATGGATTGATTAACTCATAAAATTTATACCATCCATGGTTTTGGCAAAAATCCTGGATAAAAGTCCCTTTAAATAAGATTTCTTGACTACTTAATTTAGTAAATTTGCATAATTCATTAGGATGATACTTTAGCTTCTAAGAGAACAAGATATTCAGGTGATTATTCTTATATATCTTGGTTGATCATTTCTTAGGTTTTTTTTTTGTTTGTTTTGTTTTTGTTTTTACTAATGACCCTTAAGTTTGCTGTTTTCCTAAATATACTAGAATAATTTTAAAGTAATGACTTTCTTATAAAACTTCACAAAAAGTTTAAAATAATTACTCACTAGGAGAAAATAAGCAAAGTTAGCAAATTTATTTATATTTGGATAACTAAAAT
This sequence comes from Propithecus coquereli, assembly GCF_000956105.1. Lineage (NCBI taxonomy): Eukaryota > Metazoa > Chordata > Mammalia > Primates > Indriidae > Propithecus > Propithecus coquereli. Next base: position 3,190,310 of record NW_012150396.1, on the reverse strand, counting down.
AAATGAAAACAACTTCATATCTATTTGCATGTTTGTGCTTGAGTTGCCGCTGTGTGTACAAACTGCCATTATAATTTTTATTTAGAAAGTTGTCCCCGTTGGCATCCAAACTTTTTCTTTATGAGCTGTATTTTGCAGAAACACACAATCCTAGCTGAAGTACTCATTTTAAACTATAGAAAGTTTTATTTCTAAACCAGGCTCACAACCAATGTTAGATTTTTATCTGTTAGCGCGTGTGAGCCAAGAGAATATTTTCATGCCAAAGACAGTTAGACCTTCTGTGCCCTGAAGAGCACAGTGGTGGCTGTTGGGGCTTCGAACAACATATTAGTGAAGTCAAGTCACACATTTCTCAATGCCATTGCGCAAACAGAGGAAGAATGAAATCCAGCGCCTGCAAAAGTAATTCTTGGACGGCTTGAGGAGTGTATAAAATGTGCTCTATAATTTTCAGCCTCCTGCAGTGCCAGTGATTAGCTAAAGAAACACTTTGAACCTGTTAGTTGTACATCTTTTAAACCATTTTAAATTATGGAAAAGATAGTCCTTAAGAAATTAATTAAAGTTTTGGAAAATAATGCAATCAGGGATATCTATGTTTGCAGTCTTTTCTCTCTGCTTGCATACATCTTTCTCTGTCAAGTACATCAAACAGCTAATTAGCCTCATTTTAAGAGCTTCACTGTTCACATCACTTAAAAGGATCTCCAGGCTGCCTTCTTACAGAGTTCACACTTTCTGTGCATTGGCTTTCTGTTTCTTAGACTTTGAAGGAATCTATTCCCTACATACTGGAAGAACGTTAAAAGTAGATGGACTTTCTTCCCCACAAATCAATTTTCTTTGTTTTCTCACTCATGATCAGCATTTTACGAATAATCTCGTAAAGGTTGATAAACCTATTTTTACCTGGTATTTGCTTATTTTAGTTAAATACCCTTGGGTTTGCTGAAGACATCTGAAAAACATTAGATTGACTGCTTTTTATTAAGACATGGGGTACCAGGGGAAAAAAAATTACGAGAGACTAAAATGTTGCTTTCATTTAGCGTAAAGTGTTACTACCATGACAAAAGTTCGGTGTTTCAAATACCCTTTTTAGAAATCACTACAGGTCACGTGATCGACAGATATCGCATGCTAGCACATGTTCAAAGTTATAACCATAACCAGAGACAGAATTTCTGACTCACAGCTTCCATTAATCTGAACTATCACATGTCATCTTACATTGACCATAAAAATAACTGGAGACACCAGAGGGCTTCAATTAACAGCTGAAATATTGTGATATTTTAACACAGGTGATGTAAAGAATCAGAGCCACAAACAGATACACTGCTGTGAGTTGTAGATATTTCCTTGAAGGTTTCTTGCTGAGGGCAGATGGAGAGAAGGCTTTCTCTCCTTGTAAGCCAATCAAGCCAGACAAGGTATAGTGGATGGGGTATCACTTACATAATTTCTTGATCATCTCAATATATGTATAAATAAGACCTGGGGCAAGAGAGGTGGCAGAAAAAGAGAGGCCTAGAACACCCAGGAGTGTTTGAGGCAGGGACTGTGTGGCATCTTGTGTATTCATAGAACAAAGTGCTCGGAGAAGCCAAGTCGATGTTTGTGAAATAACAACAACAATATTAGACATCCATTGTGAACTCGGTATTGTTTAAACCTGACTTTAAATACTTAAACTCATCAAATCTTCGAAACAAACTTGCGAGGTAGGTACTATCCCCAAGTTACCAGTGTAGAAACTGAGGTGTAGCGTGTCTAAGTAACTGCTCAGGGTCATTCAACCACCGAAGGGTGGGTGGAGGATTTGACCCCAGGCAGTCAGGCTCCAGGATTCTGCAATCTTAAAGTCTCGAAGGAAGGATGAAAGGACCAAATAAATGATGGAGATAGGATAGTGAAGATGGGAACGGGATAGGAGGTGTGGGAAAAAGTAAGAAGGAAGGAGGAATATGTGGGGGCTAGGAAAAAAGCTATTTGTCTAGGTGGCACCTAATCTTACAATTTTAATGGAAGTTCAAAATGTTGAAGGAGTAAAGGAAGGAATGGTGGGAAAAAGATTTCCCGGAAGAGCGTGATATTTGACCTATGCTTTTGAAGTGAAGCATGCTGGATTTAAGATTTTTTTGCCTTAAGATTTCATTAAAACTGAACCCATAACTTGTATTAATGCTTACTAAAGTATATTTTTATACCAAATAGAAAATGATTTCAACAAAAATAAATATTATGGTTTCAGAGGAGAGGGAATGAAAGCCAGGTTGATACATGAACTATCAAAATAAAGTGAAGAAAAATAAAAACACATGACACTTAGATTTCTGTCCATATTTTACTGGAAGCATGTTCATATGTCTCTATATTTCAAAATTATGCAATGGAGGCATTACGGCTGGTCTCATACAGGTATGCCTGAGAATACCAAAAAGTAATAAGCAGTCTTCAATACATAGCAATAACACGAAAACAAAAATATTTGTAGAATGGCAGTTGCTGAACCTGGGCTTATTTTTCATTATGTTCTCTTTGGCCAACACATCTGTGAGGGATGAGTTTCCACTGCATCCGGCTTCAGTGCTCTGAACTGGTGGTGTCTGGCTGTAGGATGTAGAGCAACCCATGTAAGAGATTCAGGAGCAGTTTGGGCTGGAGGTTAATTACTTGTCATGTAATCCAACCTACTCACGTTAAAGCTATGATAGTGTCCTAGAAATTAGGAGTATTCATTAATTCAAGCCTCCTGCATCCCTAGGCAGCAGCAGTGGCCACATATATTCCCACAGCTCTCTAAATTTAACCACCAGTTTGCCTTCCTTGGCTTTGCTCCTGGATGGTTTATGCAGTATCACCATTGTGGTTTTACTCATCTAGTTTTCTAGCAGCAACTTCAGCCTTCAAAGATCAGGGATAGTTTATGTCCTATATTTCCTATGATATGGTGGATGCTTAGATAATGCTTATTGAATGAGCCAAATAAAAAGCAATTTCTGCAAGTTTTCCACTCCTAGCCTCTCCTTACCTCCATGCTGATGTATCAACTGTTAGCTTGTCAGCACCTCCCGGGTCCCTGCCACCTGTCACTTACTAGCATAGCCTCGGTTTCTGACTTTCATGCCTTATAAGTTGCCGAGTTGTTCTCAAGCATGTGCTTTCCAACGGTGGCTGCACCTACTTCCTAGCTTCTTAGTTCCAGCCTTTTCACTGGTCCCTTCATGGCACTGCCTACTGAACTCAAAACTCCTATTCTGACACGTTAATACTACATTGGTTAACATTTTTGCTTACTTATTCTGAAGCAGGCATTACTCTACATAAAAACTCCTCACCTAATTATATTTAAAAAACTTGGGTCACGTAAATTCTAATGAGCCTGATGAGAGTAATTTTGATATACATTTCACTAGATCTCGATAATTATAAAGGCACACTATCTCACCAGATAACACCATACATAGTGGGAAATCTAGGAACTTTTGTGTGTATCATAGACTTTATTATAGCAATTAAATTTCCTGTTCTGAGACTCAGATAAAAAGGATTTACTCTAAATGGTACAAAAGAAGACAAAATGAATATGTTAATCTGCTTGTGTTTCCACAGGCTTCTTTGGACCCTATACCTATTGTTAAGTATGGAGTTCTCACATTGTCTCCATACGTAAGAAAACGTTATGAACATGTCTAGAAAATATTCCGGAAGTTAATGACATTCATTATAATTTCTTTACAATGACATTGTATGAGTTTCTAATTGGAATTTGGCATTCCTTATGATCAATAGGTAAGTGTAATGTTTTAATTGAGAAAACATCATGATTGCTGAGCTCAGTCTGTGCTGTCCTCTGCCAACACTCATATCACTGAAGCATCATAAAACAAGAAAAATGGTTATTATTATGAAAATAAAATTCTAAATCAGATGGATATGTTCATTTTAATTTTCAAGGTAAAGTTTCTTATTGAACTTTAAGAGAGAGAGATTGTATAATTCCAAAGCCATGTTCATCATGTACTGTGAATATTATAATCATAAAATTACAGTGATAATATTACAGTGATAATTGACATCGTGATAGGTTTGCTTAAGTGAACAGCCATCTATCTTGGTAGAAAGTTGAAATCCTAACGTAACGTATTAAGCTATTTACTTGGTTTGCTACTGGAATTCTTTATTCTGAATTTGGAATGGCAGTTATTATTTTATTTTCAGAAGTGATGAGGCTCCCACAATAGCTGAAGTAATTCTGGAAGATGTACATACCCAGAATAATAATAATGATGATGCGACAGGGTGTCAGTCTCTCTTTGGTAGTGCTAAATCCTTAAAATAAAAATTTACTTAATCATTTCAATTCTAGTCTAGCTGAAACACATTTATATTTAAATTATTATGAATTGTGGACTGCTCTGGTAATTTAAATGAGGAGGGTCTTGGTGACAAGAATATGTGAGAAGAAATTCTGATCTGCCCGTCCAATTTATGCTACATCAGAAATATGAAAGATTTGACAAAATACAGGTGTAACTACTGAATTGATTAGTCAAATATTTAAAACATACGTACCTATAACTGGAGATGAGTAATTATCAAGGGATTGGAATGTTTGTATACCCACAGTTCATAGAATAAAAGATACATGTAAATATAGCTGTTTAATCAATATAGTACTTTCTGTTTTCATTTATAAAGAAAACATATTTTGTGGAAAATAGTAAGCTGTAATTGGTAAAATACTGTGACTTCCATTTGAAATATTAGTTTCTTTCTTAGTATTTCTTTCACTTTGTAATATTTTTTAAAACACCATGTCCTACTGATTTTTCCATCTGTGTTTTTAAAATGGTTCATTATTATTTTTAAAATAGAGCAAAGTAGAGACTCGGGAAGATGAGTTCCGGGCTGGTGGAAGGGTGCTCAGGGTGTCTGCTGGAGATGTGCAGCGTGACATTGAAAGAGAGGCAGGGCTGAGCTGCGGTGGACAGAGACCTGGCTGCAGAGAGGAGGTGAAGAACTCGGACGGCTACACACGAGTGGATCGCTGCCACCCAAGAACAGCGTTGTGAATCTGCAGAGAAACAGCGTGGGACACATAGCACAGGAAGAAGAAAGGTGAATGGGAGATGTGTTCTCAAAGGCTGGAGAGTGAGATATACAATAGGGAATAGAGAGCAGGACGGCCACACCTGTCTGGCCAGCCAGTGCAGTGTGATCTGACCCACAGGAGAACACCCGGCTTCTCCACTGACCTCCACACCCACTCAGACAGGGACATGTCTGAAGTCGGTGCAAAGTCATGGCATGGGACTACAGACTCTGAGGAGAGGAGACAATAGCGGGAAACATTTGAACTCCCCGGTGCTCTGTGCTGGGACTGCACTGGGTAGGGGAGGGACTGGTCTTAGTGGACACTTCCCACCACCAACCAAGGGAGTTCGTAGACAGGCACCTCGCCTCTGGTGGTCAGTGGGACCAGAACAAAGGAGGTGAACACTGAAAAGGGGGCTCTGCCCCTGGAAACCACTGATGATTCAGCTGGCTCAGGATGGGACAGAATGAGCAGGACCCTCTGCTAGGCAGACATGAGACTGCAGGACTGTGATGCAGAGGGGACAGCTGGCGGCCTGTTGATTCAGCCCACCAAACTGGCATCTGCCAAATCCTGAGTGGTTGCCCCCAGTGCTAGCCACTGCAGTTTCCGGCAGAACCCCCCTCCCTCAGAGCTGGGACTTTCGTGCTGTGCATGGTGGGCTCTACCCTTGGAGGTGGGGAAAAGTGAGAAAAGCTGCTTTCTCCAAGCAACTGGCGTCAATCTTTGGGACCTTGGTGCTGAACAGTAGTTGGTGGCCTGTTGATTCGGCCCACCGGACCGGTTTAGGTCATCAAAAAGATCATAACTCTAAGGCTTGCTTTCCATGTCCAGGTGGCTGCCAGCATTGGAGTTTGTGGACAGGGAAGGAAAATCCTGACCAGAAACCTCAGCAATTGAATCAATTGACCCCTCCCATCAGGAGCAGCCTCACAAGTGTGGTGAAAGAGCCTCGAATAAAATATTACCAGTTCCACCGAGCTGCAGGTCAAGCAACCATAGAAGCACACACACCAAGGTTTGCACACACCAGCTGGGATCTATTTTGCCTCTACCACCACCTTAAGGGGAAACAGAGTCCAAGTAACCCTTGGGAGTGGAAAGACCATTCCCAAAGATTGGGGCATTCATATACAACATCCAGGGGACCAGAGCCTAACACAGAGACATCAGATTACCTCAATAACTGGCTCCTCCATGCAAACTACAATCAATGACAGAGAGGGTAACCCCATAGCTTAATACAGTGCCTTCCATCTCAAGCTATTAGAGGGCAGTGAAGTCATACACACAAGTGCGATCTACCACCTGGGAGCTTAAGCTGGGGGACCTAACTCACTAATCTCTATTAGCAAGAGGTGAAGACAGCAGGTCAGAGGTAACCCAACTTGCTAAAATACCTTTAAGGCAATACAGGACCAGTGCGACTCTCCCCAGCATGTCAAGGAACGACCCTTGGGGACTTGGAAATAGGGCCATATACCAGTCCTAGCACCCCGAGTTCTCGACCAGGTAGTCGAGAAAGTGATGAGAAAGAATTAGCAAAAGAACACAGGAAACATGAAAGATCAGAAAGAAAAGTCACCCCCAAAAGAAATCATTAGATCCTCAACAATGGATACCAACTTAAATGAAATGAATACAATGACAGAGGAAGAATTCTGAATATGGATTGTAAGAAAACTCAATGGAATTGAGGAGAAAATAGAAACCCAACACAAAGAAGCCACAAGAAAAATACAGGAAATGAATGAAAAATTCTCTAAAGAAATTGAAATATTACCAAAGAACCAAACAGAAATACTGGAAATGAAAGATGCATTCAAGGAACTATAAAACACAATGGAAAGCCTTATGAATAGGATGGATCATGCAGAGGAAAGAATCTCAGAGCTCGAAGATAAAGCCTATGTGCTAAACAAATCAAATGAAGAAAAAGAACACAGGAGCAAGAGACAAAAACAAAACATACAAGAAATGTGGGATTATGTAAAGAAACCAAATATAAGAATTATAGTCATCCTGGAGGGAGAAGAAATTACACAATCTATTTCTTGGAATACTGGAGGAAAACCTGCCTGGCCTGGCCAGAAACCTAGATATCCAGGTACAAGAAGCACACAGAATTTCTAGGAGACTCAATGTGAAAAGGTAATCTCCACATCACGTAGTTATTAGGCTGGTCAAGTAAACACGAAAGAGGCAATCCTTCAAGCAGTAAGATGAAAACAGCAGATAACCTACAAAGGAAAACTTATCAGACTAACTGCAGACTTCTCAACTGAAACCTTACAAGCCAGAAGGAATTGGGGACCCATCCTCCACCTTCTAAAGCAGAATAATGGCCAACTTAGAATTCTTTACCTGGCAAAACTAAGCTTTATCTATGAGGGAGAAATAAAGACTTTCCTAGAAAAGCATCCCTGATGGAATTTGCGAAGACCAGAACTGCTCTGCAGGAAGTACTCAGACCTGTATTATACACTGAACTGTGCAACAGACACCCACCAAAATAAAATCACTCAAGAATTAAAGTCCAGAATGTGGGTTCCACAATGGCTTGAGAGGTAAAACAAAATGATAAGAATTTATCCAACAATATGAACAGAAATCTACCCCATATATCAATTCTCTCGATAAATGTGAATGGCTTGAATTGTCCTCTGAAGAGACATAGACTGGCTTAGTGGATAAAAAATCATAAGCCAAGTATCTGCTGTCTGTAGGAAATGCATCTAACCCACAAAGATGCTTTCAGACTCAAGGTCAAGGATTGAAAAACAAACTTCCAGGCAAATGGAAGCCAAAAGAAAGCAGGGGTAGCTATTCTTATATCAGATAACATAAACTTTAAAATAGCAAAAGCAAAGAAAGACAAAGATGGTCACTATATAATGGTGAAAGCAAAAATCCAATAAGAAGACTTAACAATTCTTAAAATCCTTTTAAGAATGCTCTAAGATGTTAGAAGATAAAACACTGTTTTAAAGCAGAAACCTCAAAGGGAGTTGAAGTGAAAGGTATCTATCTTTGATGATAAAAAAAATGGTAGCTTATAAAATATATAATATGGAGTAAACACTTGATGATATTCTGTGTGAGGCTTATTCTTAAGTAATTCTGTCCATTTTGATAATTGTTTAAGGAGAATTATGATTCATTTCTCTTTTGTGGGTATAAGTACAGTATAGTCAAAAAAGACTAAGTTATAGAATTATAGAATTTGGGTGTGATTTCACCCCCTCCCATGACCAGTTATGTGGGGCTAGCATAGCACAATCAGAGTTTCTTTGGAAGCATTCAGGTAATGATTACATGAAACAATTTTTAAATAGCATTGGTATTCAGTAAATAATCATTTCCCCTGTTTTCTGCTCTACTGCTTTGGACTTGTTAAAAAAAAAGCAAAGCAAAACAAAATTCCAGACTCTAGATTATTTTCTCTCTAGCCTTTTCCACTGACTAGCTTAAAGTACAATGTGAGTAAAGAAGAATATATGACATATTTTAATTTTTAATTTAAAATGTGATCATAGATAGAAAGGAAAGAGAAAAATGTTTGTTTAATTTTCAAAATGAGCAGAAAAGTGGCATTTAAATATCAACGACTTATAAATGATTTTAAAGTGTGTGTGAGGATGGTAATCACACCAATAGATTATAAACGCTTTGGATGATAGAGATATTAAGTAGTAAAAACACAAAAATCCCCCCATAATTTAATTTGAAAGATAACTAGCATTTGTAGCAAGCCTCTAGAGGAAGCTTGAGAGTGATACAGAAAACTCTGGAACTATTAGGTGACACACCACCAGCACTCCAACTGGGTAACATGGAGTGGAAGACACTGGGACTTAATGTCAATCTGATACCACCTAATCAGAAAACAGAATAAAATTTAGGGTACCCAACTTTTGTGTAAGGGAAGGAGAAAGGCTTCAAGTAGATGTCAGAGTTGCCTGTAGGATAGAAGACAGTTAAGGTACTTGCCCGGGTTACCTTCTGAGGTGCTGAGTCCTGCTTTTCGAAAAGGAAGGCTTTAAATATGATGGTCTTTTCCCCAATGTCTACTTGCATCTTCTGCTAGATCTTAGCTCTGTTGAAAACACAGTTTTTTGTTATTCTTTTTCTGGAGGGGCAGTGTGACCTACAAATAAAAATAAAGCAATGGGTTTATGTTGGAAAATTCTAATAAATATTTCAGTCAATGCCAGGGACAGAATCCTCTTCCAGAATGGTGAAACAGAGCAGCAGTAACAGCAGGGAGGGCAGAGGCAGTGCCAGGTCTGTCTTAGGACGGTGATGGCAGCATCCGTCCAGTGATTGCCGGAAGCTGCGACCGGGACAGGGCCAGGCCACCAGGAGGCAGGGAGGGAATAACAAAAGACACTGGCCCAAGAGACCGAAATCATGGGAAGGCTAGTGAGACCCCCAGAAGTCTTGTGAAGGCCAGGCCTAAGGAGAAAAAACATTGCTCTGGTCTCCTAATTTATGATTTCCCCCACCCCCACCGCCGTGATCAATACCGACAAGGCAAACGGGGATTACAGTTTTTGTCATGTCTGAGAACATCTCTCAGAAAATATTTTTAAGTGCTCTAAATTCAAAGAGGTACTAGTGTATTAAACAACTACTAGGGTTACAAAAGAGGTACCTCATTCCAGGTAAGCAATGAAGGTAATCTGGATTTTAAAAACATAAATAAGAGCTATGGGATGTATTAAATAACTGCTTCCTTCTCTCCCGGCAACAGTCATGCACGCAAAATTGTTGTAGTCTTACCTTCAGTTTCCACTCTTGGCTGTTAGAGAAATATGGTTTGCATTATATTTAGATAAATAATATTGATGCCCTGTTATTAACTTTGTCTTTTGTCTTTTTTAGGTCTTTTTTGGAATGCATCTGTATGCATTGTGTCCAGTAATATTGAGAGTTGTACCTTCCATGATTGTTTGCCATCATATGATGAAATGCTCTATTTATATTAAAATGAAGGTACTCCTAGGGGAGACATAGAGCAGAATGAAGCAACAAACAGAGCTTTAGAGATTGAATATGTGGAGTGACATGATGGCAAAATGGTAGTTCTGGGTACCGAGTGGCCCAGAGGACCGCAGGAAGACTGACAGCACAAGCCACAGTGGCTCGAACTTGGCAGCTCTCACAGGTTTGAGGACTCATAGTACAGCAGCTAATCAAATGCTTTCTCCTCTTGCACATCTTGGCTTGGTATGTCATTGTAATATGTTGCCGGCTGAGGGTCAGGGGATCTTTTTCCCCTTCTGTTAACCAAATGGAGCATTTTGCCAGGTGATCATATTTCTTCCTGGCAATATTGTGATTGCAATGAAGTCCAGGTAATGAGAGTGTAAGCCATGAGAATCGCATTAACTTTAGTGTGACACTACAACAGTCTTGAAAAGAAAGGAAAAAATATTAATTGAGATACTAAAAATCTCTCCTTGAAGCCCAATTTTCATGGTAACGGAATGGAGGAGATTCGGAGAAAGCGAGCACAGGTTTCCTTGGGCTCATTGAAGCCATTCCGCCATTTGCTCACAGAGGGTCAGTTAATGGATGGTGGGAGAGAAAGGCCTCGGTTTTCTCTTTAGCTTTGTTACTCTTCAGATATATATATTCTCGTGAGTGTGACTTGACTTCTTTTGGATGCAAGTTCATTATTTATTAAACACTATACTGGACGAAGTGAGCTTTTAAGTTTCCTTCCAAAACAAAAACCTACTGTTCTTAATGGAATTTGGATGGAGCAAAGATTCAAAAAATTATTTATCAGAAGGGCTCAAACTTAATCATTCCCTGAGCGCTTTATTTAAGATTGTTTTACCTGTAAGTTGAGCATCATTATGTGAGCTAGAACAAATATCCAAGCTAGGATTTCATGCCCTCACTTGTATATGTTAGTGGAGAGACTTTCTGACAATTCTGGACCATGCTATGAGCTCTTCATCAGTTAATCTTTTATTCAGGTATAGTTTCTTCTCTGGCTCCTCATTTATTTTTTGTAAGAGATGGAAAATCCTCCACAGATCAACAGTCAGTTAAAATGTATAGGTCCAGATTTAACCAAGAGTATAGATAATCTGTGTTCTGAATGCCTGCCAAAAAGTGTAATTTCAAACTCATTGCTTCCCGATCTCTATCGAGATCTGCAGACAGAAACAATAGATAGAAAGGATTGCTTAAAAGATGAAATCCATCCATTTTTCCAGACACTTTAAAATCTACCTCTGGATTTAGTCAAATCAGAAGACAGCTGCATACCTGCATGGTAGTGTATTGACCCTATGGAACTGTCTTTACTGAAATGCTTTAGAATGAAACCACCAACATGATGAAACTTGTCATTGTGTCTACTCTAAAAGTGTGGTTGAGGACGTAAGCCAGTGTATTACATGCTGCTGGTTTTATGAGGACCACGGGGAGAAATTTCTGTCTGATATTAGTAACAGCAATAATTTTGCTTCTCCTAACAACTGTTCTGATATTATCTTATACACCTTGTAAACTGTGTAACTGACCACGATTCTATTTTCCCACCAACTGTTAAGAAGCTTAGGGCCATATTTCCAGCCTACCAGTAGCAAATCTTTTTGGTATGAATTTTTTTTAGGGGTCTCATCCCTGATTGCTCCATTTTGTGACTTTGCCAATATTTTTCTCCACTTTATTTCTCCTATTTTAATTCAAGTTATCCCTTTATTTTTCTTGTAATCTGACAAATTATTTATGCAACTAGGTGAGGTATACATTTGCTTATTTATACATTGTTTGTTCTCTGCCTTGTTTCAAAAGGATTTAAAGGAATTTAACAAAATATATGTAATTATATTTAAAACATGAGCCAGGGAATTGGAAAACAGGGTGAAAAATTGAGGTGTAATCTACTTAATTTCTGCCTTAGTCTGGTTGGGCTGCTATAACAAAGTACCTTAGACTGAGCAATCTATAAACAACAGAAATGTGTTGCTTATGGTTCTGGAGGCTGGGAAGTCCCAGATCAAGCATCAGAAGATCCGGTATCTGGGGAGGGCCCATCCTTCATAGACGGTGCCCTCTATTTGTCCTCATGTGGTGAAAAACGGAGCAAATAGCTTCTTCAAGCCTCTTTATAAGGACACTGATCCCATTAGAATAGCTGTATTCTTAGCCCACGTACCTTCATTTGGAGGCCTCTTTGTCAGGGGGCCTTTGGCTAAGGTCTTCCTGAAGTACTCTACTGGGACCTCCTTTTTGGAGGAGGGTGGCCCTTTGAAGACAATTTTCTCCACTCTCAGTCGGTACTCTGTGCTTTTCTACTCCTGGCTGCTTCCTTTCTGCACGCCCCACCTCAGCCCAGTTCCATGAAACAGCAAGCGCCTTTTCTTGAAGCTCCCTTTGCAGATTCCTCACATCCAATGGGAGGCACTGGGGGAGCCAGCACTTTTTCCTATTTATTTAGCCCCTTATGTATACTATCACAGTAAGTGAGTAAAGGCTTCACTGTTCCTTTAATTGCAGCTTGCCGTCTTCGTCGACTACTCTGAGTCCTGGCAGCTCTGCTCTCTCCAGTGAGCTCAGCTCTCCACACACCCTTGATTTCACATTCGATCCTAAAAATTATTTTACTTTGAGAATTTTTACCAACTGGAGAGATTGGGACTGACAGTCTATTTTATTTTCCAGCTCAGCAAATCCTGGGTCTTTTATATTTTCCTCTAAATTCTTGTTGCACAATAAACAGCTTCTTCTTTAGTTCATCTCTCTCATATTCAGCTAAGACAAGCCAGCTGGCACTTCCAACCTTCTGTGTAAAAATGTCCTATCTATAAAATAAAGAACCACACGTTTATTAGGTACATTTCCTATCTTCCAAACTACTGCAGGTAGCAAGTTTTCAATTGTCCTAGACTATAAAACACAGGTTCCCCCGTTCTCCAGTCTCCACAAGTCCCCTTTCTGTCTGCCCACTCACCACCTGCTGCCCAGGCCAAAGCCAAGACTACGTATTTGAGGTTCTGCAAGCTAGCATTCCACTTCCAGTACACAGTTCTCTATCAGTTAACTACTGCTGCAGAACAAACTGTACCAACACTTAGTGGCTTAAATATAAGGATTTATTATTTCTCAGGATTCTGTGGCTTGCCGAATGGTTTCTCTTTTCCTCACTCACGTTCACAGTTGGTTCTATCACCTGGTACGCCCCAGTTCTTCTCTGGATGGCCTTTCATCCTCTGGCAGGCAAATCCAACTTCTTTCATGGCAATTTCAGGGCAATTTCCCAGAAAAAGAAGGTAGAGACTTCAAGATCTCTTGAAGTTGAGGCTTTGAAAGTCGCACGTCATCTCTGTTAGCTGGTTAGTAAGCAATTCACAAGGCCAACGCGGATTCAAGTGGCAGGGAAACAAAGGCCACCTCATTGAGAGAAGCTGCAGAGAAGGTGTGGCCATACTTACTGTAGAATGGCAATATTTCTCACTGAAATGAGGGGATTTTGTCCTGAACAGGTGTGTGCTCCAATGAACTTGCTTCCTCTGTCGTGATAGCTGCTCTATAGTAAGTTGCTGCAGGCCAGTTCTCCCAGCTCAGTTGCTGAAATCTTGCTTCCATCCCTGGACTTTGAACCTTAGCTGTCATCTCTTTCCATGAGATTCCTGCTACCTTTTATGTTGCCTCTATGTGGTACCTTCTTGTTGACGGCTTAATGTTTTGTCTGTGTCATTGGCAGTTTATGTATGGAGTGCTGAGCATTCGAGTGCATGCAGCGAGAGCCACAACCCAGTGGGTTTCCACACCAGTCCAGCTTCTGGAAAGGCCAAACTAAATACTGTCACCCACTCCTCAGATATGTCGGAGTTGAGTCACTGCCTGCGTGCGTCAAGAATTTGCCCTGGTAATCCACATTTTACAATACTTTTAGTTCTTGGTTCTGAAGTCTCAGAAGAAAACAAAGCCTCAATTTTAACAGAGCATAACTTTTGTGTTATTATAAGTCATAACCATATTTCTCAGTAGTAACCTGAAGAAATACGTCTTTAGAAATATCTATTTTTTATGCACAGTGATAAGACAGATTCCACATAAAGGAGTAGCAGAGACTTAAAAAAAAAAAACTCATTAAAATCTAGGGAAATGGGAAAATAAATTTGGCACGAGTAAAAACTAATATTATAAAAGACAAAATAACATAATACCAAGCACAGTCATTTAGTGGTTGTCCTTATAGAATACTTAAATTTTTTAACACAATCTTTCCAAATTCATGCTAGAAAAAGGAAACAAGCTATTGATATTAATTTGTAGAATATTTTATGCCTCTACAAAAATTAGAATGAACAAACTGAGAGAATTCATGGAGGTGAGAGTACCTAGGTAAAATTAATCGCTTCCATCATAGTATAAATAGAAAAGGACTCCACATAAGCAGTGAGACTTCTGAGTAAGGAAAAAGTCATTTATTAGAGCTGAAAACAGATGAGGAAAGAGTTAGCATGGCTTATCCTGGCCTAGATTAAGCCCAAAGCAAACCTTCCCACTGTTGTTGAATTACAAGTTAAAAAATCTTCAGAAAGTTTCCTTGAAGTACAGATCTTACAAAATTTGAGGTTTTATGAAAAAGTTATAGGAAATTATTTTCCCATAATTTAAAGACAAATACTATATTTAATATTTAAATATACACGATAGTGTTTTAATGAAGATACTTATGAATAAAATCTACTCTTATTTATATTTTTAGTTATTTAGCATGAATATATAAAATATGTATAAGTATTAATATACTGTAATGTCTAGGATTATCGCTATGTTACTTTAAAAATGCTATCATCATATTGGACTAATTATACAAATTCATTTGCAGAAAAACTTGGTAAATAAATTATAGATGTGTCATTTGCTAGTTATTATATATTTCATACATTTGCTTGCTATTATATATTTGCATGTTATATATTTGCTTGTTATATATTTCAGTCATTTTGCTTGCTATATATTATATATTGTAATATATATTATATATTATAATATATATTATATATAATTGCTTATTATTATGTATATTTATTATATATAATTAAATTCACTTTAAATTTCATTTATTAAAGATTTATACTTTCCCGTTGCTTCACATGTGATATTAACTCAAAAATTATATTTAAGTTTTACTTTTAGACACATAGCAATATCTATTTTATTTCCCTGTCTACATGCACACAAACACAAACACACACACGTACCTTTATTTTATTTTACATAGAAACATAATCTATCATTATAATTGGATTTTTCAGAGTTTTGTCACCAAATTATGACATTGTTACCTCATACTCAACACATTCGAAGAACAAAATATCAGGTTGTCACTCTGAAATACTTATCATTACCCTGGTTATCTGAGACAAACTCAAATAAGGACATGGGCTTCCTTTCCACTTCTTGGTCATATTCTTCCCTTGAACCTGCAAGGCTTGGAATCACCACATTCAGCTGAGCATCTTTAAATAGACACATAACTAAATGAAACATGTAACCATTAGTTTAGCAAAAAAAAAAAAAAAGTACAATGTACTTTAAAAGTAATTGGAATATATGAGAAAAAGAGAAAGAAAATGAGATAGGTAGATAGATGAATGATAAATAGGTAGATAGATCCACAGGTGTTTTGTTGTAAAATTGCAGAACATCTTAAAAATGAGGTTCAGAAATTTAATACTGGAAGTGCCATTATAATGAAAAGTGTTCAAGAAAAGGTTCACATTCAGTCAAGTTTTACCCTTAGTCATTTTTTTTTCTCCTTAGAGCAGTGAATAATGTTTTTCTCACAGTCCTGGAAACTGTTTGCGTAAAACTGCAGGTCCAAGAAAATGTCAATTGCTGGCTCCCTTCCCACTAAGTCACCTGTCACCTCTGGGAACTGTCTTAACTTCATCCGTAAAATGGGGCTAATCACATTGACCTGTTTTATTGGCTGCTGGGAGGTTGGCCAGTGAATGCTTGAAAAGCACTTGAAAAATACAAATGAAAAATGAAAGGAAAGGTTGAAGGTCATTTAGGTGACAGCAGAATGTACACAGTATTTGAGGTGAACCGAGTTAAACAAAGGTGCAGCTGAGACCGCTGAGTGAGAGATGCATGGCGGATGGGTCCTGTTTTCTTTCTCTTCCGTGGCAACAGCTTGCTGGAGAGGACACCACCAACGGGAAAAGGGTGTTCGATTCCCAAGAAACTGTACTTTCATTAGTAGTGGCTCTAAACCAAAATTTAGCACTGTAAACATCTTTGAAAATATAAATGCAAAGAGAGCCAAAATGGAAAAGGGAAGATCTCAGCGACAAAAACATTGAGTTTTTCCACGTAACTGGGAAAATACTTGAGTTTAAGAGCGGCTTGGAAGTCAGCATGTCGAGTAGCAAGCAGCATGGTTCATCAAAAGGCGACAGTACAAAGAGAAACACAACACCCAACTCGGTTGAGGTAAATGTATCCGCCAAGGGCAGAGGTAGGCAGAGATGCCTTTTAGCATGACTTGAAGTTTTCCATTGAAAGTTGGGCATGGCGTACCAGGAAAAAGGAATGAGGTAGATGGGCCTTTAGCGTGAGATTTATGGTTATCTGACTAGGATTTACACTGTGTTTACTATTTGCTGTCATTGTGGTGTCATGGGCTAAAATTTCCTCAGTGTCCCTGTTTTGTCTCCTCTGCTGTCCTTGGGTTTCCCTAGAGACTCCTTAACTAGGGGCTGAGGCTCGCAGCTCTTTTAGTTGTACAAGAGTCCTGTAGATGTGGCCGTAAGGTGTGGCAGAGGGAAGCATCCCGTAGTCCTATAATGAGGTCTCGATCATTTAGTTTCTTACCCAATACCTAAGCTGGGTATTTCACTTGTTTCCCATTGAAGGCCAGAAGGAGCCGAAGTTGGGTATCTCCTTTTCCCCAGGTGGGATGGTTAATTTTAGGTGTTGACTGGACTAGATTAAGAGATTCCTAGATAGCTGGTAAGACATTATTTCTGGGTATGTCTGTGAGGGTGTTTCTAGAAGAGATTGGCATTTGAATCATTAGACGGAGTAAAGAAGACCCACCCTCTCCAATGTAGGGGAGCATCCAAGCCCTTGAGTACCCAGATAAACCCAGATGAAAGTGGAAGAGAGTGAATTTGCTCTCTCCTGGAGCTGGCAGATCCATCTTCTTCTGCCCTTGGACAGCAGAACTGCAGGTTCTCAGGCCTCTGGACTCCAGGACTTATGACAGCTCCCAAAGCCCTGCCCACTAGGTTCTCAGAGTTAGACATCTGCTACTCTGCTTCTCAGACTGAATTGTACCAACAGTTTTCCTGATTCTCCAGCTTGCAGACAGTATGTTGTGGGACTTCTTGGCCTCCATAATCATTGAGCCAATTCCTAGAATAAATTCCCTGGAGAACCCTGACCACCACATTAGGTCAGTTGGGCTTTGGTAAAAGCTCAGTTAGTTAGGCTTGGATAGAATAGTTTCTTGTGAGTGCAGGCTTTGTTAAGGAGAACAGGGAGCTCTGGACATATTTCAAACAGGTTACTCTTCCCTTCTCTCTGCTAGAATTAGGATAGAATTTTCCCTGATCTTTAGGCTACAAGGTCTTGTGTTAACTTTCCTCAAGTTATAACTTTATAGTGTAATAAAGCAGAAACAATTCTGCAAACATTTACAAAATATTAAAAACATCCTTTTGACAATTCCCTTGACCATGAGATGGAAAGTCCATATTTTATTTAAATGCACAACTCTTGAATAGAGGAAAACATAAGTCACGAATTTACACTTTGACGTGAGAAGCAAAGATACTCTCTATGGCTTAGGCATTCTACTCTATACAGATGTTCCTCAGTTTACAAAGGGGTTATGTGCCAGCAAACCCATTGTAAGTTGAAAATATTGTAAGTTGAAAGTGAATATTTCGTAGACATGATGAGATGCAAAAAGCACAAAACACAATATCCAAAAAATGCTGGTAACACAGTACACCCTAGAGCAGCGGTCCCCAACCTTTTTGGCATCACGGACTGGTTTCGTGAAAGACAATTTTTTCACCGACTGGGCAGGGGGTTGGTTTCTGGATGCTTCAAGCTCATTACATTTATTGTGCAGTCAAACCTCTCTGCTAATGATCGTCTGTATTTGCAGCCGCTCCCCAGCACTAGCATCACCGCCTCAGCTCCACCTCGGATCATCAGGCATTAGATTCTCACAAGGAGCCGCAACCTAGATCCCTCCCATGCACAGTTTACAGTAGGGTCCGCCCTCCTATGAGAATCTAATGCTGCGGCTGACCTGACAGGAGGCGGAGCTTATGCGGTGATGGGAGCAACTGGGGAGCTTCACTCACTCTCCCTAACTCACCTCCTGTTGTTCCTAACAGGCCATGGACCAGAACTGGTACTGGTACCAGTCTGCGGCTGCCGTGGTTGGGGACCACAGCTGTAGAGGATGGATTATTGACCCTCGTGACCACGTGGGAGCTGCCCTTGCTGCCACCACCGCCCAGCATCTCAAGAGAGTATTAGTATCACACGTCACCAGCCCAAGAAACGACCAAAATTCAAAGCACAGTTTCCACTGAATGTAAGTCACTTTCACAACGTTGTAAAGTTGAAAAATCATTAAGTTGAACCATCTTAAGTTGGGGACTGTCTGTATATCATTTAAATGGTGTTCAAGATTTAGTTTTAGACAACAAAAGACAATTTTAAATGGTCTTTTTACAATTTTAAAATAGAACCATTTTAAGGTAGTGGAGATTGATATTTTAGTTTTAGAAACTTGAAGCATTATTCTTGCAAGTCTCTATCTGTAAAGATATAAAATAGAGAGAGATCAACTTTAATTAAGCTCTTGTCTATATAATTCCCTTACAGATAAAAAAAAAAATCACAGGAGTTTTTAGTTGTTGGTTGTTGAATACATTATGTAAAGTACAGGCCTTTGCTTTTTTTAATTAGATTATCTTATGATGTTACACAATTTGGAATTAGCGAAGACTGAGAGTTATTTAAATTGTAACTGAGGGAAATCAGTTCTCTGTGTAAGCATTAAAAAAAGGAACTAATAATAAGATAGAAAATCTGTTTAAAGGTAAATGTTCAAGGAAACACATTTACTTTAAGGCAATACTGAATCCAATTATAATCTTACAGCTCTTTCATGGGGAGAACAATGAATTAAAATATTTGGACCTCCACACTTAATGTACAATACAGTAAAGCTAGTTTTGAGTAGCTAATAAAAATATACAGCTGTCTAAATCATAGGACTTTCAGGGTCCATATTTATGTGTTTAGCATTTTTTGTCTTACAATTGTCTTTTTAGTAGTTATTATTTCAGATAGTTCATTAACTTTTTTTCTTTGTCCAACAAAACAGGTAAGTCTCAAATAACCAGATACATATAATATTGCATTATATAAATTATAACAAGAAGATAAGTGCTATTTTTTTTCGCAAATGATACATCAATAAGGCATGCAATATGTGTTCAGCTGTTCAGAGAATGAAAGTATACAACCAAGATATGGCAAATTAAAAGACTGTGGCAGCATCGTGGGGGACAGAAGAGAGGGAGGCATGTATCCCTACTGAGGGTGTTCACTCCAGTCTAATTTATTTCGATTGTGAATGATGTACACAGAAGCAGAGTAGTATCTGACCTCCAAAACTGTGAAGCTGCATATCCATAGTTGCCTACTTTACATTTGTCACTTGAGTTTTTACTCCTGTGAATTAGATATTATAGAACTGTGCAAAAAGGGATCTTATTCTTTAAAAGCACATGGTTAAAAACATTTTTACATCTTTCTCTTATAAACATGCTTTTGCCTTTGCTTTCCACATCTTATTTAACAAAGGTCTATGATGTCTCAGGTTTTTTTTTTTTTTCTTAGTTTTGAAACGTTAATTAAAAGAAGTGGAGGAATGGGATGGAGTGTTTCTAACAACAAGTCAAATTCATATGAACAGTAAAAATAAATGCTTTAAGAAATTAAAGTGCAAGCACATGCCCGCTGTAATTGGTGCATACTTATTAGGAGCTCTTCTTTGGCAACCACTCTCGGTATTTGGGGCCCATGGTAATGTGAATACTTAAGGGAAAAGTGTAATTAGGGATGGCGCAGTTCATTCAGTAAACATTTCTTAGTGTTTGATGTGACTGAACTGAACGTCACATATGATTTTACACTTTTATCCTTCCAGGCAACTGACAGGTCTCTAATCTCCATCTCAGAACCTTCACTCAGCTTGAACTTTGGCTCATAAAGGTCATTTTTGAACCACTTGGGACGAAGAGCCACGTCCATGAAATCCCACGGAGTCGATAGATGCAGTAATAGCTTTAGGCATATTTTCTTAAGACCCAAGGGGAAAGACAATTTCAATAAATGTAAAACTATGCCATCTCCAATCTGTGCAATATCTAAGAAAATCCCATAGGAATAAATCTTCTCTTTTCCTTTAGGCAAAAACCTCCTTAACAATAGCAATGCAAGATGCTATTAAGAGTATAAGATGCTAACTGTGCCATAAAGAAATACAACAAAGCACAACACACACGCACACACACACATTCACACCATCTATTAGCCTAAAAACACATCATCTATTAGCATGAAGAAAAAGAACATTCATACATTTAATATATTCTTTATGTCACAATTGCTTGTAAAGCATGTTCTGAATATTTAGACCTTGAATTGTGAAAAGAGCAAGTGAATGAACAAAGTTAATAATGGGAAAATGACTTTTCCTTTTTTCCCCCTTTTTCTTCCTAGTCTCCAGTTCATCTTAAAATCACCCAAAAACAAAAAAAAACTCACAGGTTAGATATGTCGGGATAATTAACAGAAGGTTCCTTAGCAGCAGATGTCTGAGATAAGTAGTACAGGGCATTCTCTTCCCTTGACATGCCATCAAAGGGAAAAACACCAGATATTTAAATGAAAGAAGTGAAAACTATATGGGTTCATGCTTTAATATGTGAATAATTAACAAAGATATTTTAAAATAGTGATTTTTAATATGGAACAGTTAAGAGAACTCACAATATTAATATTATTTTTTTTGCTTGCCACAAATTTTAGCCTCCTCTTTGATTTTTTTTTCTTTCCTTGATATATTTCATAATGCAAAGGAATGCTTCTTGAAAGTAAAGTATCCCCTCCAGCAAAATATTTTACTCAATTTGCCTCAGAGAATTCTGCTGCCAGAAACAAACAACAAAAAAAGATACTCCAGAAAAACTTCAAATTCAATAGCTTAAAAGTATTTTTAAATAACCTTTTCAAAGTAAAGTATCCCCTCCAGCAAAATATTTTACTCAATTTGCCTCAGAGAATTCTGCTGTCAGAAACAAACAACAAAAAAAGATACTCCAGAAAAACTTCAAATTCAATAGCTTAAAAGTATTTTTAAATAACCTTTTCAAATAAAATTGTTCAATAAGTCAAAATGAATTCAAAACTCAAATTTTTATTTTAATATTATATTTAATATTATTTTCTTAATATTTCAATTTGATGCCTTTTCCCTCTTTTGCATTTATTTTAAATAATAGTGTGACTGCAATCAACCACAAGTCCCATCCTCCAAAATAGATTATATTAAGAAGGGTTTTCTTGTTTACTTTTAAAAGGTCTTCTGAATATAGCTGGCACCAACAGAGAAATTCTTCTACAGGTAGTACAGGGATTTTAATCTATGCCTAACCAGGAAGTGATGGAGGCCAATGCAAATAACACTCATCTGATTCTGTGAAACTCATAAGAAATATTGAAGCATCTGGCAGACAGGGAAAGGTCAAGAAAGATACATTTTGAAATGGAAAGTGTATCAGTCCCTCTGGCAAAGACTCCTAGGTTGGCAAAGACTTGTTGCTTCAGAAAGCCCTTGTCTCTCGTTTTCAGGGTAAGAATATATATTCTTCCTATGTTCAGTGTTGCCTTCAGAGGGGCGTTCATTCTTAGGGCCAATAATAAAGCATGCTCTTGGTTCCTTTTCCCATCAGAAGTAGATTAGAGTAGTGGTTCTCAAACTTTGCTGCTTATTGGACTCTTCAAGTGTCTTAGTCCACTTGTGCTGCTATAACAAAATGCCTGACACTGAGTAATTTATAAAGAATGGAAATTCATTTTCTCACACTTCTGGAGGCTGGCGAGTCCAAGATCAAGGTGCTGGCAGGTTTAGTCGTGTGGTGAGGACTGCTCTGTGCTTCCAAGATGGCGCCTGGAGGAATTCTGTGTCCTCACATGGAGGAAGACAGCAGGGCAAGCTCACCAAACACTGCATGAAGCAAATTTTATAAGGAACTAAATCCCATTCATATGGGGAGGAGCCCTCATGACCTAATCACTGCTTAAAAGCGCCATCTCTTAATATCATCACATTGGCCTTTAAGGTTTAAAACCTGAATTTTGAAGGGGACACATTCAAACCTAATAGCATCAGGAGGGCTATTAAAAATCTCCATGCCAATTAAATCAGAATCTCTGTGGCTGAGACCCAGACACCAGTAGCGTCTAGAGATCCCCAGAGGATTCCAACGTGCAGCCAAATTTGAGAACCAATGATTTAGGGTGTTTATACAGCACAAGTGGATGCAAATGTGTATAAAATTATAAAAGTAAGGCATCCACATTTATGTATTGGCTTTAAAACAAGCAATGGAGAATTATGTAAAGATAACACCAAAGCCTTGACAAAAAGCATAGAGCGACATGGAACTTACTAGGATAAACATTGGGATTAGATGTGAAAAAGGATTTTTCATTCAAAGATGCTCTAAATCCCTGTTATGAGAAATGAAGTCATATACTTTGAAGTCAAACGATAAGCCGGCAATTTCTATTCTTATCCTATACTCAAAAAATAGAGAAGGACCTGTAGTACCACTAGAATTGGAAGGGATGGAACCAGACAGGAAGACTGGACATACTTCTTATGAGGCCATAGAGATTATCTTGCGAAATCGCTTGAGGGTGCAGTATTCCTAAGCTAAATCTTGTAGACAGGTGGTAGTCTTCAGATTTCCCATAAGGGAATAGGAGCAGATCATGAAAGGAGTAAACTGACCTGGAAATTATTTTAGAAGAATTACCTGAAATTCTCATAGTCTGTTCTCTTTTTTAATGGGATAATTGATACCTACCCATAAGCAGCAACAGAACTGAATTGGATATTAGGAAACAAGCATTCTAGACCCATAGCTACCACTATTTAGTTGCGCAGTCTTAGGTGAATCACTTAAGAGGTATCATCCATGTATCAAAATTAGTATTTATTTCACATGAGAGTATGTGAGTAAGAGACTCTGAAAGTATAAATTCCTAAAATCAAGATTTAAGGTGAAAGGAAATATAGAGCATAGAATCAAATACACTCATTTTTTGCCTCAATATGTTGCACCTTAAACGTTTTTAAGGTACACTATAGCTTAAAATATCTGAAACAGAAGAGAGCGTTAAGAATTGGGAACTAGCGGCAGCTCACAGACAGCGTTTATTCGTTCAGACCAAGCAGGAGATAGATGTCAGTTGTTCATTTATTCATTCGGTGATTGTTATTGAATGGAACTCTGATCCGGGTACTTTATTGGCCTGTGGGACTAAATAGTGAGCCCAAGTGAGAGTCTCTGTCCTTGGAAAGGTTACAAACTAGTGGGAGACATAAATACACAGTAACTAACCACTCACAGGAGCAAATGTAAAGTTGCAATAGGTGCAAGTATGTAAACAATCAAATATATGATATCATGTGGGGATTTGATCTTTCCAGAAAAATCAAGAAAGCTTTCTCTTTACAAAGTGATGTGAGTTGAGATGTGAAGATTAACTGAGTTAACTAGGTAAAGAAGAAAGGAAACAGAGTGCCCGTCTGAGAGAACAGCACAGACCAATGCACTGTGACAGAACAGACCATGGTGCATCTACAAAGCAGGGAAAGTCAATGTGCTTGGAGGTAAAAGGAAAGTAATGGAAATAGTGCAAGATAAGACTGAGAGGGATAGGAAACCCAAATGACACACGTCTTCAAGGACACTAATGAATGTGGGCGCCTATGAGCAGTGGGAAATTCCTGGGGAATTTTAAGCAGAAACATGATACACGTTGATTTGCTCCTAGCATAGATTGTTCTGGCTGTTTTGTGAACAATGGGTGGGATTGGTACCAGCATAGACAGAGGTCGACAAGTTGGTAGCATATAAAAGAAGAGGCAAGCGAAGATGACAACCTGGCCTAAGGTAGAGTTGGGGACCGAGGATGTGGAAGGAGTTAAGCAATATTTAGCAGGTAAAACCGATGGGTTGTATTGACAGATTATATTTAGGGGGTAGAAGGAAAGGCACATGAAGGTCCTCAAAGTACTTGCTGAGTTGAATTGTGATGAACAAAAGGTTACTTTTTGTTTGTTTTTTGTTAGGTAAGGCATTCCTTCTGTCCTCCTATTTATATAATTAAAGTAGAAGACTTATTTTGTTTGCAAGGAAAAATTATGCTGATTATGCCCTTAATTAGGTAACATGAGGAAATTCCCTGGCTTATAGATCTCAGTCCACAGGTAGGGTGGGCATCAGGAGAGTAGGAGAATGTAAACTTCACGAGGCCAGGGATTTTTGCTTTTATTTTTTTTTCACCGTGTATCCTTACTCTACCACTTGTTCTCATTGGCTACACAGTGAGTGAGGAATGGATGGATGTCGCACAATCAGAATAGCCATTTACATTCCTCGTAAGGTTGTTGTGAGGGTTAAGGGAAACCATGTGTGTAAGCAGCCTAGGTAGGTGCCAGTTATACAGTGAACACTGTTATCAATGTTGGTCGTCATCATTGCTATTCCCATCATCAATTCTAGACTTGCATCACTTTCTAAACGTATTTGAAGGAAATAAACGTAGTGGAGCAAAACTAACAAAAGTGACTTCCTGTTACGTGATTTCAACTTGCGATGCTGTATTTCGCATCTATCAAGGAGTTTAGTTGAGGGAATAGAAGAAAGAAAGTCACCTTGAAGACCTTGCTCTCGCAGATGAAGAGAATAAAGATAAAAAGCACCATGATGGGTGTACAGGAAGGAGAGTTTTGGATTTATGGAACTCTGATTTTTCTAAACAGATGTCCTCGTCATGAAAATTATTGTAGTCTCCACTTAACCAGATGGGATACCAAACTCCCTGTCGTGTTCCGAACTGGCAGGGCTCGTTAAGTTGGCTTTAAATTGGGTATTAAGGGAGGATCTTTTGCTTAGCCCAAATAATCTCAACATGCACCATGGAGAGGAGAGAGAGTTGTACAAGCTAAGATAAAATATAAGATAAGCGATAAGTGATATTAACATACTGGACTTAATTGTCTATAAGTAACTACAAAGTAAATGGGAAATTAAAAAGATTAACTGGAAATGTTTCTAAATGATGGAGAATATAACCTAATGAGCACAACAAAAATAGAAATGATAACATTTCCTTATCTGGCATCTCAAAAATGAGAGTTAAAATATACTCTGTAGAGAAGACTAAGAGGAAATTAAACTTGAGAACAAATCACTGTAGGATATGAGATCCAAAAAACAGAAAAAACGCCTTGCCATTCAATAATGGTAATAGCAGGGGGCATCTTTGGTTAGAGATACAAAAGATGAAAATAAAAGGCCGTCGTTGGTATATGCTTAAACGTAAATGGTGAGAATTCCAATTCTTTAGTCTTTAAAATACCTGGACCAGGGGCTATTTCAGACTTTTAAAAGTAGAAGGTCACTATATATTGAGATATCAAATGAACAATATTTATGTGTAGATTATAGATCATATAGATTCATATGATAATCAACAGGTATGTCAGCTGATAGGCACAGAGCAATGAAATATTGATTGAGGTGGTGCTTATAATAATGAATATTATTTTATTATTTGGAAATAATAGAACCCATAAAATACTGGATTTATATTAAAATCTATTTTAATTGATTGGACTTATTTTACTAAACGAGTTTTATAGGGGCATATATACAGATAGTTAACAAATTTAACAAAGAAAACAATGGGTGATTGGATACTACCTACATGATTTCTGACTATAAGGAATAAACTAATTTATTAGCCTAACTTCAATTTCTAGAGATTGTGAAAAGCAGCAGAGCCAGTAATATTTATAATTGGTATCAAATATTAATAGTGGCTACTTTAATATATTAGTTATGAGCACATATTTCAAATCTCTTTATTTATGATTGCATAACCTTAAGTCCATTACTAACCTCTCTAAATCTCATTTTCCTCACCTGTACAATGGGG
The DNA here is from genome assembly GCF_000956105.1 of Propithecus coquereli. Lineage (NCBI taxonomy): Eukaryota > Metazoa > Chordata > Mammalia > Primates > Indriidae > Propithecus > Propithecus coquereli. Next base: position 3,163,897 of record NW_012150396.1, on the reverse strand, counting down.
ATAATATCACTTACCTGGTTTTCTTTTTTCTTTTTTTTTTTTTTTGGCACATCAGATATGCTTTTATAACTTTAGTACAGTGTTAGGGACATATGGGAGATAAATAAATGATACCTAAAAATCAATTTTAATATTACAATTACCAAAATTAGTTAAACCAAATCTTATTCTAGAAATGTGAAATTAGAAAGAGAAAAATAAAACAATAGTAGTTCGCATCCACACATTATTAATCTTTGCCAATATTAATTCATTAATGAAGCCAGTCTTTGGGAATAATATTACCTCTACTAAAGAAAAGACAGAACTAAAACTGAGAGAATTTAA
>NW_012150396.1:3155463-3162930 GCF_000956105.1 Propithecus coquereli | reverse complement strand
CATGGAACCATAGGGTTGTTCTGGTTTTTCACTAATTTTCACACATTTGATATAGAGCTACTTTGGAATACTTTTCTATCAACTTTCTGTAGGGAATACAAACCTAATTCTGCAGTTTAAATAGGGCAGCATCTCTTCTCTTGTTCCACAAAAGCAATAAGTTATGAAAAGGTATAGTGAGAGGTGAGCAGTGAGAGGCTATGGTGAGATTGTCAGACTAAAGATACCTCTTATCTCAGCATGCTCTCTCTTGCTCATGTTACCAGGGAATATTTTGAGGGAAGCAGAGATTTTCTTCTCCCAATTGTTGGTTTCAAAGGGCTTAGAATAACATTTCCAAATTCCACTTCTAAATCTATTCTGTATATCTCACCTTTGGATTTTTTAAAGCCTGATTAGAAACCATGAGTATTTAGCATCTGTAATCACACCATGAAATACAGATTTGGGACGTTTACCTCCCAATATTTAATCTGTTTGTATTAGTATCACGACAAGCTCTTTAAAGGTTTCTTCTTTTCTTACTATTCCGGAATATGTCACTCAAGTTAGTTTTCATCTTTCTTATACCCACCATGTGTTTAAAACCATAAATTAGATTTCTAACTACATGTATGGAAATATTTTTAATTTCTATCATTTTTAATTATTTTTTTATTTCCTCTGTCTTCTTTGAGAAGCAGTGGCAAAAGAGTTACGCAGTATTCTAAGTCATTGGTTTTAAATGTTTCTTATGTTCATTTTGAGGCTTGAATGTATCTATCCATACTATGATCTATTTAGTATTGTTCTTTGAACTACAGTAAAGCTTGTAGTATAAAAAGCACAAACTAGGGGTATAAAGTTTTGCTTTATTTTGCCTGTAAAACAAAGTTCCAACCACTTATAGTGTACACCTACCTTTCTTGGGTGAATCAGGATGGTAGAAGACCCACAGGAAACTTTTCCTACTTGTCAGCTACTTTTACTATGCAACTGTCTCTGCTGGATGCATTGCTGCCATGAAATTGTGCTAAAGGGACCATGATTTGAGATTCTCTTTCTTTCTGTGTCATCTGACTCTTCCAATCATTCCTGGAAGTTTTGATCAGGCACAACACAAGGATTGCCATTATTATCAAATTTGTTAACATTGTCTTTAAGTTCTAGCCAATTCTAGATGTACCTCTGTCCCCTTCAAGCAATAAAGATTATTTTATGGAGGTATTGCTACAGGTAAAAACACAGGAATCAAAGGAACAAAATAGAAAGTCCACAAACATATACAAAACTACATGGAATTTTAGAAGTTGATGAAGATGGCATCTCAAAAAAAAAAAACTTGGAAAGATCTATTAACTACCCAATAACTGATACTGAGACAGCAGGCTAAGTATTGCTTAAAAGATAAAGTTATAGCTATGATTCTAACAAAATACCAAAATTATTAATTTGATTAAGATACAAAATCATAAAATGAAACCATAAAATGTGAGAAGATAATAGACTTTATTACAATAGAGGAAGATGTCTAAGTATGACACTCACAGCCTTAGCTATAAAGAAAAAACATTCATAAACTTGCCCAAATAAAATTTAACTATTAATTTTAGAGAGATAAATAGTGTTGATGCTCTTGCCACAAATCAAGTGAATACATAAGTGGCGATCTATATTTTGGTCCTTTGTTCTATCTCCTTGGTCTGCTTGTCTATCTTTATGCCAGTATCACAATTCCATAATTACTATAGGTTTATGGTAACTCTTAAAATGTTATCATTTGTTCTTAAAAATTGTCTTATCTATGCCCACTCTTTTGCATTTCCAAATAAATTTTAAAATGAGTTTATCGATTTTAACAAAAATACCTGCTGTTATTTTGATTTTGACTTTATTGAATCTAAATCAATAACTCTAGATCAATTTTGGAAAATCAGCATATTAATGTAATTGTTAATAACAATGAACATAACGTTCCAATTGATAAAAGTGACATAATTCTCCATTTACTCAAACCTTTATTGGATCAGTATTTTCTAGTTTTTAGTGTAAAGGCTTCCACATCCTTTTTAAAGATTTACTTCTAAATATTTGATATTTTTGAGACCTTTGTAATTGATATTGTCTTTTTAATTTCAATTTGAAATTCTTTGTTGCTATTATAAGAAAATATATTTATTTTTCTGTATTGACTTTATATCCAGAGGCTTTGCTAAAAACCTCAATTATTTCGATATGCTTATGAATTGTTTCACATACTTCGTATAATTATGTTCATTTTATTGAAAGTAATATACCTTCAAAAGACAACAATAGAAAAGTGAACAGTCAAGCCACAAAGATGATATCAAATGTCAATGAAGATGTGGAGCAGCTAGAATTCTCAAGCGTTGCTGATGAAATATATATTGTTTTGAGCTTGTGGAAAGCTGAATCTACCAAAGTTAAATATATGCCTACCCTAATGAAAACAAAAATGTACTCATAGATGAATTCCCAGAAGAAACGAGGGCATAGGTCCACTAAGTGGACATGTATGTATACATTTATAGTGTTGAGAACAGCTTTACTCATAACACCCCCCACACTGGGAACACCCCAAATGTCCAAATACATGGAAATATACAATTTAGGGTGTATTCCTAAAGCAGAGTATTACACAACATTAGAAAAGAAGAAACAAGACACTACTGATACACAGCTGGATGTATCTCAAAAACATTGTGTCGAGCAAAAGATAACATACACAAAAGATCTGTGTGTGAGTCCATGTAAGTTCAAGACGAGGCAAAAAGTAGTCTATGGTTTAGAGGTCAGAATAGAGTTGACCTCTGAGTTGGGAGGTGATTGACGGGGAAGAGGCAAGCAGAATCCTGCCGAGGTGTGAAAAGTATTCCGTGTGTGGATCTGGGTGCTGGATGCATGGAGATATATGTAAATAAAAGTTGAGCGAGCTGTGCAGTTAATGCGTTGTGATTTACGTTGTATAGATTTCACTTTAATTTAGAAAATCGACAATAAGGAAATGTGAATCTCATACTGGTATAATGCTTAGTATAATGCTGGTATTGTATATGATAAAACATTTCTTTAATGCGTGTACTCTCTGATCCAGGAAATTTTGCTTCAAGTATTAATAACTGATTCTAAGGAAAGAATCTGACAAATGGCAAAAATGTGTGTATAAAACATTATTTTTTATGATAGCGATGAAAGACAAATGAAAGACAACCCCTAAATGTCTAAGATTTGTGGACTAGAAAATTATGTTCTAGCCACAGATTGGACCACTAGCCATGTCAGGTCTGGCCTCTTGGTGGGCTGTTGTCCTGGTTCTTTGGCTCCTTGCTTGGAAAGTTCACGAGCAGGGCCGGTGAGACACAGTGACCCCAGACAGGGAGCGATTCCACACAGACAGCTTCTGCGGTAGAAAAGAGGGAGCTACACAAAGCCAGAGCATGTTCCAGAGAGGAACGGGTCTGTCTCCACGAGCGGAGAAGACGCTGAGGACTCCCAGGTGTTTCCATTTATTGGCCTGGTCCGGGGTAGGGCTTATGGGAGGTGTGGGTTGTTACCAGGTGATTGATGTGCACGATCGACAGGTGTTCTTTTAACAAAGTTGCAGCTCCACAGGTGTGCTCCTGCTTTTTGCGGTTGCGTTGTTAGCTACGTTTTCCCACAATTCCTTCCTCGGTTCCTCCGTCCCTAGGAACCACCCTCCTGGCCTGTATCTGCCACTTGCAGATTTGGTCCCTTCCTACCAGCCAGGCGTTTATACTTGTGATAGAGGTAAGATTTTTAAAAAATTAATATTTTTGGAAAGCATATTAAGTGCCATGTATTTGTGCCGTGTACCAAGATGAATTACTATATTTAACAGGTACCAGGAACCGATGGGTGGGAGTTATTAATATCCTTTTCTTTTACAGATGAACAAATGAGACTTAGTAACTTGCTCAGGGTCACACAGCTAGTAGGTGGCGGAGTTAACTGATCTCAGCTTTGTCTGAATCCAGAGCTGGCGTTTTTAACTAGTGTGATATAATTTTGACATGGAATGATATTCATAATTGCTTGTTAAATGAAATATATAGCCATACATTTCATCTATGAATCATAGTAGGATTTCGTATTAGTAAAAAAATGGACACACACACACACACGTGCTTGTAAAGTGAAACCCGTGATAAAACTGCTGTGATTGGCAGTTGATTACCGGAGCCCTGGTCACCTGTTCAAATAACTAGCTCTGCAGTTTCTCTCTGGCTTTTTCATTAATCTCACAACAAAATCTATTCACATTTTATATAACTGGACATTTTAGTCCCCACTTACAGTGCATGGCAGGATTTGACGGTATATATCATATGTGAACAAATAAATCTATTTAGCAAAACATATGCCCAGCTGCTGATTCTGCTGCTTCCTTGCTGTTGGGACTGGAGATGATTTAAAAATATATACACCTTCAGCTAATTTGAATTTTTTACTTTTTCTGAACCGGATATATAAAATTGATACAATTAACAACAACAACAAAAGCCCACAGCAGAGGTGATGATGTGGTTAATAAAAGAGTAGCCTGTTTTTGATACATATTCTAATTTTTAAGTCAGTGGTTTAATATAATTTTCTTTAGTTGCTAGCTTGATTCAGAATAGGCTTCAAGCATAAAATCACATAAAGCTTTTGTTTTGCAAAGCTGTTTCACAAATCATCCTGGTTTCATGCCCTAATTAGTCAGTGTTCACGGGGGAATGGGAGGTTATTTGCTTTTCAGCTTCTGCAGATATACTAATAGCATAGCAAGAGAATTCTGAAATAACATGGGTTATTTTTCATATTTGTAGCGGTTTCCCAAGGATTCTTATATAGTTATCTAGCAAATGTGAACCATTGTTTCTATTAGAATTGTATCTCATGCCGACGGGAACTCCCAAGATTGCAAAAATCTACCCGTTACTGGGTCTTTTGAGCACAATATTATTGCAATATGTTAAATTGAACATACCATTGTATTCAGAAATCCCTACCATAGTCTCTGACCCTTATAATCCAGAGAAAAATGTAAGCATTTCTTTTTCTCAATTAAATCATTTTTTAAAACATATAATAAAGCATTTTCATTGACAGAAATAAAAATAGTGTGCAATTTTCCGGTTTAGTAGAATAGTTTAACAGAATATCGGAATCCAGTAAGGTTTAGCTAACGATCAAGTCTAAAGAGCAGCATTACTTGATTTCCTTGTATGTTATCATTAGCCCCGTAAAATTGGCTTATTGAGCAGAGTCTCAAATCAAAATTTTACAACATCACTCCTGGCACATTGGACACTGGGGCCTTTGCTTAAATGATTTGTTCATTCAGGTTCCAGAATTTTTTTTTTCTTTTTTTTTTAAGGGAAGGACAGTTGTAAGATTGAGGCAGGTGTTTTTTTTTTTTTTTTTTTTTTTTTTTTTTACTGGTAGGTACTTTTGATTGCAACAAGTTCCCTGGGTCAAAATAACTACTATTGCTATGAAATTGCCTTAGAACAGAAAATCCGTGACAGCTATGATAAAGTAAATATACTTCATACTATTTCATTTTACAATATGAAACATCACCAGTTTTCATATTTTAGGATCCTAGATGCTTTTGCTTCTACTTTTTGAGAACAATTCTGTTCACCAGTGTAAAATTATTTACATAATTACAGATCAAACCAATCAGAGACTCCCTTGTAAGGTTAAAGGTCACGTCTAGCATAAGCAAGTAGCTCACGGGCTGCTCTGCTGTTAATACCTGCTCACTCCCGGGCTGCCGCCCTATTCCCAGGGCTGATTGCCCTCTGTCCTGTGGCTTCAAGTAATGTAAATTGTATCTTGTCCCTGGGTAATCGAGATCAGTGTTGCCTTGTCTGTCCACTCCCTGCCGGTGCCCTCTCTGTGCTGTGATAATGGTTTTGGTGGGCAATCAAGGAGGATGCCTTCTTGACTCATCTCTCATAATAGATTGTCCTCCTCAGGCAAAATTGAATAACCCCCGACACGGCCTGGAGGCAAGCAACGAGAATTCGATAAGTCTGCAGGGTCAATGTCCTGTCATTTTTGGCAAGCAAGTCATTATTCTGCACTAACATTCAGTAATAGGAGGAGGAAACTGCTGTGGACACCTTCATCCTCATGCCCAGAAAAGTCACCTTAAGAGGATTTTTCCTCTAATCAGCAGTAATTCCTGCTCCTCTTCTGATGTGATTTGGTCCACTTTTTCATGTGAGTTGCATGTGTGGATTTTCTAGATGCCTTTTTTTTTTTTCTCCCAAACCTGCAGCGCTGTGGGAAAGTTTAACAACTTCACTGCCTGTTGTTTAATATTTTCCATTTTTATGGGTTGCAGTTGTGCTGTCTATTTGCTTTTACTGATTTGTGAAAGATTTATTATAAACCAAATACAGCTGTTCTCTCCTTTCATAAAGTCCAACTATTTTGGCAAACCTGTTTTCCACTATGAAAATACATTCAAAATCATTCCCCTTACCAGCTTCCCCACCGTAAGCATTCAGCTATGTTTCGTGGTGCAGATAGGTGCCAAAGCGGTTGTGCATTTACTTAAGAGAATGCATGTGCTTCAAAAATAAACAAGCAGAAGAGAAGAAATGATTTTTTTTTTTTTGGCCTTTTTGCGATTCAGTGTTGTTATGCACAGATCCCAAGAGGGCAGAATTATAACATCCCAAAAAAAAAATCTGCGAATTCAAGCCATGGGAGTGTTTTGCTTTTACATTTACCTTTATGAATCACATGCATTTAATTTAACTATATAACCTTCACCTGAAACTAATATTACGATTAACCTTTTAATAATCTCAACGTACGGTTCTATGTCCATCACTCCATTCACCATGTCCATACACAGACTTATTCTTACGTTTTTAAGAAACATGGTTCAATGAATCAGTTCCTACTGTTCACATTTGCATCTCTGACTTATGACATTTATTGAAAGAAATGTGTTACCAGTTTTGAAGAAAGCAAGTTTTAGTACCATTTTAGTTATTTCTATGGCCACCCTTTAAAAAGCTATCTTTTTAGAATGGAAACCAAAACAATTAGAAAGCAAAAGTGATTTCTAAACCCTATCTAAGTTGCTTTCCTCTTCATTTCGCTCTGTGTAGAAAAACTATTGCTTTATTCATTGGAAGGTACCTTTATCTTCCCTCTCCTGAGATCAGGGCACTGCGAGTAATGAAGAGGCTCCTATAAGAGCAGAATAAGCACTTTCCATGACTGATTGACGATTGATTATTGCTGGGATGTCTCCCCATGGTCGCTCATCACCGTGCTTTTCTGACAACTGAGCTCTATTTCCGACATGAAAAAGGCGTTTTTATCTGCATCAATTTGGCTCATTAACTGTGACAAAATTCAGACTGATACTGATCGTGTTCCGTTGTCGATGTTGATTTGGCTCCTGGCTATAGAAAAGGTCCATAATAATAATAACAT
>NW_012150396.1:3150458-3153358 GCF_000956105.1 Propithecus coquereli | reverse complement strand
TCATAGAATATCTCTATGTCTGTATTTACTCATCTATAAAATTAATATATTAATAAAAATTACCTTAAAACTGTTGTAAGGATTAAACAAGTTAAAATAGTTGATACTATGCTAGAACAATGTCCGTTACTGCTGTTATATGTAAATCTTACAGGTACTAATTGTTTGGGTAGAAGTTGACATTTTACAAAGTGCTTCCTCAAACAGCATCCTTCTGACTCTTGTTAACAAGCGATGCAGAAACTAAGAAAGTGAGTGACTTGCCCGAAAACATGTGATGAGCAAATCCTGAAAGACTTGCTCCAGGTCTCTCTTAAGCCCATGTTCCTTTTTTTTCCTCTTGGACGGTATTTGTCAATTTTCGGAGATAGATTATCATTTATTAAGATGGCATTAAATCTGAAAGAAACAGAAAACTAAATGTACGGTCTTTGCCTAGGCCAATATCTATGAGTTTTTCCAGCTTCTTCTTCTAGAATTCTTACAGTTTCATGCCTTAGGTTTGAGTATGTTGTCCATCATGCATTAATTTTTGTGAGTGGTGAGAGGTGCGAATCCCGTTTCAGTCTTCTGCCTGTGGCTGTCCAATTTTCTGAGACGAGAGGGAATGAAAAGGTAGATGAAAATGCTGAGGAAATTGTGAGAAGAATGATTTCATCAACTGATACTTTACTGATTTATAAAAGCTAACCGTGGGGTCGTGTCCTAGTCATGGTGGCCACTCAGTGTATTACAGTTGCAAACAGAAAGGTTCGTCGGTGGGAATCATAGCTCTTGGTGGTGTTCCCGGAGTGCTAAGAGGCAACTTTGGCAAACGATTCACGGCAGCTAAAACCATTGAGATGACTCACACTGAAATAGGGCAGCCGAAAATAGAGAGCTTGTAGAGCCCACGCATGTAAGGACACACACACAGTATCCCAAACAAGCCGAGACTGAAATATGAATCACACAGCTATGCAGGCTATTGTGTAATATTATGAAATATGATACATATCATCCCTATGTATAATGTGTGTGAAAGGTACACAAAACTAATTCAAATATCGTTCTAATCGGAGTAAAGACCAGTGTACTGCCTTCTCTACCAAGGCAATGTACTTAGGGGATAGGGATAATTGTATAATAATATAAATTTCTGATTGATTGGGATGCTTTCTCTACTTTTTGAAAAAAAAATTTTTTCTGCTCAAGGTCCTAAAATCTTTTATGATCACCCCTAACCTAACATCTGGATTTTTGTCTGCTTGGTTTTTATTTAGTGTTCTGTTTATCTTTCTATCTAATCTGTTATTCTATGTATTCTATCTACCTATTTACTTAAACAGAAAAAAATGTAATTTTGGAGGAATATAAGATTGGCGACATATTTGATTTTGAAAAAAGTCACAGCTTTGGGAGCTAGAAGACTAAACATTTGTGAGTACAGTATGGGGGAGCATGGGTAGAATTATCAGCATGCAGAGAGAATATGTTAGGTAACCGATTTCTTATCAGATTACCAAAATGTGAGTGCCTAGAATTCTTGGCCATAAAACACATTCAGGAAGTGGTGATTTTTCTCCTGTTTTCTTCTTACTAAGCTTTGGAAGCTGGGCACATTGCTGCTTCTAATTTTAGACCAAGAGTTAATGACTGAATTTTTTGCTATATTTGTTTGAAAGTAGAGCACTTGGCATTTCTTCCTTTGGTGCTCACAGTAAGTTTCCATAGAACATAGTGGCATTAGGCCCTATCTGTATACCATTATTTTTTCTCTGTGTAGTAGATCCTGTACAGCTACTGTATTTCTGGGCTATGTAAGAATGTAGAGCCAGGGACAGGTAGATTATACTTTCTGTAACACCACGTCTGACTCTCCTCATGCAACAATAAGGCTTCTTGTGTACCATAAAGGGACATGTAGGACTAATTTCTTGGATACCAGACAGTAGTACCGTGTGGTCTTATCATCTTGTTGCTTATTTGGTGTAAGTTTGAATAATAGACTCCTGGATGGATAAGAGAGAGAATATTTTCCCATTCCAATGCTCAAGAAGTAGAATGTCTGAGTCTGAGAAAATCTGTAAAGATGAAGTACAGTTTGCTATGGAAACAATCAAGATTGTTGAAAAAAATATTCGCTTCTGCATCTTTGTCAAAAGTCATGTTAAATATACACGTGAATAATTGAGATTCTCCATTCCATGGTGGAGTGAATACCTCTGAGCATCTATCCTGGAAATGCATACTAGATTTAAAACAATAGCAACAAAGGTATTTTAATGATGATATTATCTTCCTATATGAAGACAACACGTTATTGTTATATTTTGAGCAATGGACCGATCTATGGTGCCTCTCCTCTAAGACTTTTCATTCACAGTTTCTGTGAAGAGAGGTAAAAACCTAACTTCTTCAAATTAGCTACATAGGAAAGAAAGGAAGGAAGGAAGAATTATAGAGGCAACATTACATTCCAATGTCTAGGGCTGTATTCCCACTTGTACATTCATTGTAATTATATACTGACCTTTGAGATCAGTGACTGGTTACTTATGGGATAATATGATTAAAGTATACGTAACAAGTATGTTAAATTATTTTTAATGCAATTCTAGTGGAGAAGATCTGTGTAATTGCTAATTCCATTTCATTCTAGAGGCATCTGAGATAATGTCCCTTGGGTCCGAGCCTATAAACTAGACTAAAGCTCTATTCACACAGAGGCCAGTTTTTGAATACTGTTACTTTTGCTTTCCTTATGACTGGTGTGTGTGAAGAAAGAAACTTGTGGCTAGTTATAAAATGCAAAGGAAACATATCATGCACCTTCCAAGGAACAATTTGTAGCATGCACATAATTCTTAATGTTATTTGTTGTCACGTTTAGACTACACTTTGCTTTCCTCTTTCCTCCC
>NW_012150396.1:3148177-3150408 GCF_000956105.1 Propithecus coquereli | reverse complement strand
TTCTTTCACATTCCCATCTTCCCTTTCTTCTGAGAGCTTTTAAAATCTGTATTTACCTTTGTGCCACAGAGCAAGTACAATAAATCTAATGAGCAGTTTTAACTGTGTTCCTTGATGCAGTCCTTGAAAATCACTGCGAGACCTTAGCTACTACTCCTTTCTTGAAGTCACAATAAAGTTGTCTAACTTTATTATGCATATTATTTCGAGGTTTGCATTATTAATTCCCTCCTTCCCTTCCCATAATGGCTACTCTTAATTTCTTCAACCAAATAATGAAGCATTGTATTGCATTTGCTAAAATATACAGAATTTGTTTTTCTTCAGTTTGTTATGTTGAAGCTAATGCAAAAAAATACTATTTCAGTTGAAAAGATTATACAGAAATCCTCATTGATGTCTTGGCTGCTTTATCTTTGAGTTTATGAGCTACTAAAATTTATAAATAAAAGCTAATATCTAAATGTTTCCCTACCATTCAAGAAAAACACTCGAAGCAAGAAGATTTCTCAATGACATGGAGGAAGCTGCCTAATCAGGAGATCGCCCCACTCTTACCTTTTCACGCGTGTGCTCCTGTGTCGGTGAAACCGTGAGTAAACAGAGCAAAAACTCAGTGTTGCTCTGAATTCGTCACTGGGGTGAGTATCAGGAACACTGCACGCTAATGTCTCCAAGTTTTGAGATGATTTTGTTCCTCTCTTTGATGAGCTTCTGTCCGATTTGTCTTTTCCTGGCATGCCTCTAAAACAGCACCTCGAGTGGGATGCACCCCCGGTGCTCACTGGCACTCTTGGCCACCTGCCAGCCCAGGCCCTGTCGGCAGGTGTCTGCCGCGTCCAGCTCCACCCTTCCCCTTTGGCTCCAGCGTCCCTGTGAACTGCAAGGGGAAAGAAGCTGAAAAGATTTGGTGTAGGGGGAAAGGTAGACATGAGAATATGGAAGTGCAAAAAGAGGAGGTGTATGTTTAGAGTCTTCGATCTGCCTTGCCCTGTTTCAAAATGTCTGTCAATGATCGTACGCCTACCAGATGGCGAGGTAGGTCATAGTTATGTCACGGTGCATGTGTATCTTTCCTTCTCTTAGACTTTTTGTTTGCTTGCTTTGTGTTCTTTCTTGATTGTTTATTTTTACATATTTGATCTCACTTTCCAAACTTACCTTGCACAAAGGCTCAAGAAAGTATGACAGAGCTTTTAATGAGAAATACTACCATAGAAGCAAAGGAAAAGTTTAGGAGACCCTCGTAGAGAAGCGTGTTATTGCCTTACATCAGTATGAAATGAGAGGTTGAACACTCAAAATCTAGAGCCACATTGCTCTGTCATTTATTGCTTACATTTTTATGCACCTCATAGAATATCTCTATGTCTGTATTTACTCATCTATAAAATTAATATATTAATAAAAATTACCTTAAAACTGTTGTAAGGATTAAACAAGTTAAAATAGTTGATACTATGCTAGAACAATGTCCGTTACTGCTGTTATATGTAAATCTTACAGGTACTAATTGTTTGGGTAGAAGTTGACATTTTACAAAGTGCTTCCTCAAACAGCATCCTTCTGACTCTTGTTAACAAGCGATGCAGAAACTAAGAAAGTGAGTGACTTGCCCGAAAACATGTGATGAGCAAATCCTGAAAGACTTGCTCCAGGTCTCTCTTAAGCCCATGTTCCTTTTTTTTCCTCTTGGACGGTATTTGTCAATTTTCGGAGATAGATTATCATTTATTAAGATGGCATTAAATCTGAAAGAAACAGAAAACTAAATGTACGGTCTTTGCCTAGGCCAATATCTATGAGTTTTTCCAGCTTCTTCTTCTAGAATTCTTACAGTTTCATGCCTTAGGTTTGAGTATGTTGTCCATCATGCATTAATTTTTGTGAGTGGTGAGAGGTGCGAATCCCGTTTCAGTCTTCTGCCTGTGGCTGTCCAATTTTCTGAGACGAGAGGGAATGAAAAGGTAGATGAAAATGCTGAGGAAATTGTGAGAAGAATGATTTCATCAACTGATACTTTACTGATTTATAAAAGCTAACCGTGGGGTCGTGTCCTAGTCATGGTGGCCACTCAGTGTATTACAGTTGCAAACAGAAAGGTTCGTCGGTGGGAATCATAGCTCTTGGTGGTGTTCCCGGAGTGCTAAGAGGCAACTTTGGCAAACGATTCACGGCAGCTAAAACCATTGAGATGACTCACACTGAAATAGGGCAGCCGAAAATAGAGA
>NW_012150396.1:3135546-3145737 GCF_000956105.1 Propithecus coquereli | reverse complement strand
CTGAAATTTATGTTTGTATACCTGAATCATATTAGTAATAGTAGATGATAATAACATTTCATCCATCATTCAGTTATTAAAACAGGTTTCCAGTTTAAGTTGGAAATATAATGTATTTTCATTTCCCTTTTTATCTAGTACCACCTTAGAAAAAGCTGTCAGGTAGCTATAAAAAATGTTGGCATTCAGCTTTCTCTAATCACCTAATAACCGTGATGTTCTTAAAGAATGTTCTTGTTTTCATTTTGGCCGAGAATTCCTACTTTCCTTTTAATTTCTCAGGCTGTGTCAATGATTTACTAGAGAGGATTTTTGGTAATGAAATTGGCTTTTTGTTACAAATTTTCGGACGTCTTTCTTAAAGAAGGAAGCTACATGTTAGCTTCATAGAGCTATAAAGCTCTAAATAAAGAGTCACGTGCCCCAAGTTTAGGCAAAGTAAAAGATTTGTTTTTTACCCATTCTCAAATACTGGAGGAGGAATATAGGATACAGTTTAACGTGTGTAGCCAGGAGACTGACCAGGATGGGTTTCTGACGCTGACGTTTGCAAGTTATGTAACCTTTACAAGTTGCTTATCAATTCCTCAGTTTCCTCATCTGTAAATGTGAATAATGTCTACCCCAAATAGTTAAAAGATTAAGTGAAATAGACGACATAAAGCGCTTACGTAGCACTTAGCTCTTGCTGTCAGAGATCACATTTGCTGAGCTCAGTGAGGGCAGACTGTTGAGTTTATTCCTGAATCCTCAGCACCTAGAACAGCGGCTGCCGCAGGGTAGGCGGCTGGTTCTGTATTTGCCAAATGACTTAATAAGTTTGAGGAGGAAATGGCTGGTATTTCTGATGACTTTAGAATATTAAGGCTGGAAGAGACCATATATATTATTAGTCCCTCATCTCTAGCAGGAGTTAAAGAGTCACCCTCGATCCCCACTGAAGAGGAAGATTGTTAATGTGTGACACTTTTAAGGAAATAATTCGGTCACGGATCTAGGAATGGGAACGTTTCGTGGGACAAGAAAACAGACAAAAGGTTTTCTTTCTATATCGAGTGCTCTTCTCATATCAGTGTCTCCGCTGGTTGTCTTCCTTTTGGGAACATCTTTCTCTGTTTACTTCTTCCTCTAGAATCTGTAGGCATTCCTGGCAACTTGGCTTAGTATTGCTTCTGTCTTTCTGAATGTATCTTCCACGTAGCAAGAATAAGAAAAGGGACGGTGGGTTTGCTCCCCAGGGTCTGCTGGGACGTGTGTCCCTCCACACTTAGGTCGTGAAAGAATATTTGCTTCACGAAAAGGGCGGATCGTTTCAGTGTCCAGAGCTGTCAATGCAAGAATAGACTTTGACATGCAACACAGACCCTCACCATGTGCTGCAAACTGTCTTTGCACCAGCATTTATTTTTAGTAAGTACTTTTTGGATAAACCAAGGAAATAACAACATAGGGTGGCTACTTAGAGAAACAGGAAATCTCTGACCTCAAGAAACTTACAATTGGTTGCTGTTGCCCTTTAAGATCCGAAAGGAAATTGAATTGCCTTATTTGGAAACTCTAAAACTAGAGTAACCAAGGGACAAATAATGAGGTATCAGATTTGTCTTTAACAGAGACAACAGAGATGGTTTTACGTGTTGTTTGATATGTATGGTATTTCTCAAACAGAAGAATTGTGAAGTTTTCTTAACTGAGGGTACAAATGAACCATCAAAAAGAAAAAAACTATGCTATTTTTCAATTAAGTTGTTGTGCTCATCTGAATATTTACTGCATTTTAATGTGAACCCATTATGTTGTTTGGTATTGTTTGGTATTGTTTGGTATGGGCTCCCAGGAGAGTGCTAAAAGCATAGTACGCACTCAATAGTCATTCATTTATTCAACCAACACGTAATATTGAGCACCTACCAATTATTTGCTGGGCACTGTGTATCTGTAAGGTATCAGAGACTTACTTCATGCCGTTATAGGGCAGAAAAAGTAGACATTGAACAAAAAATGACACGATAAATTAAAATATCGAAAAGCACAACGAAAAGGAAGTATAGGATTCTATGAGATTAACTCGATTAAATATTCAACTTTTTCTTTCCATCTGCTTTGTGGATGTAGACTGAAATTATTATTAATATAAAAATAATGTCTCCACTGACCAAATAAAATGATGATTTTAATATTCTGCTAAAGACAGTGATGTCCTTCCTTTTATTGTAATCTTTCTAACCTAACTGGTGACAAATCTCAGCTGAGGTGATCGTGATCTCAAAGTGCTAGTTGAAACAGACCTTTAAAAAATACGGTTTGGAAAAAGAGCCCAGCGGATTTGGCTGCGTAAACGCTTTGAAGGGTAGAAAGAGCCGCATCAAATAGACGCCGAGGCTGGCCAAGCCACTGAAGACTGTCCCAAGTCAGTCTGCAGAGGGAGGAATTCGCATTTTCCTGGTGCTCAGTCTGTGGCCACCTTTCCATCCGTAGTCTCTCTGTCTCTCTCGGCCTGTCTCTGTCTCTGCCTAACTCTCTCACACACACTCAGACCCCTTTAAAAATGGTTACATTATCAAAAGTTTCTTATGAAACCATAATCGACTTCTAAGTTTATCGTTTAAGTTTCTGTGTTCAATACAGGCTTATTTGAACAGTAAAAATACAAGTAAATCACACGAACACGATATTCCGGTTTATTCCTCTGCTACTAGGAAGACAAATAGCTATTGGCAGCTCTAGAAACACGCTTCTAATGGCTAACGCAAAACACATGCTAACTTTTCATCTCAACTCTGAATTGTGACGATGCTGTTACTCTAAAGAAAAGGGGAGGCAAGGACATTCTCTTCATTCTGTGCAGCCGGGCGGGGTGGTCTAAGCTTTTCACAAATGCAGTCGCTGACTCGGGTCCTGGCCAGACCCCAGCGGAGACTAGGAGAAGGGAACCCAATTCTGTTTGACATTCTGAAAACACATGAATTCTCCTTTGTGCTTTGTCTTGTGTCGTGTTTCTTCTGAATGGCTTTGGGGAAAAGATGGCTATGGTAAGAAAGGGGGAATTACGTTTCCTCCCCCACTTAAAGACGTATAGGTTATGCTGAGTCGTGTTTTTATCTGCGTCCTGAGCTATGGTAGCCCTCGACTGCCGGAGCAGATAAGAGCTGGAGAATCCATAATCTTAATTTGAACTCTATCACTCATCGGCCCTCCCGAAGAGGGTAAATGTAAACCCTGTAAAGGTTTCAGCTTCATTTTCTGTGAAATATTGATAGTAACATCAGTTCCAGTATTCATATATTGAATATATCATATATATATATCATACATTCATATATACATCCATTCAACATGTATTTATTGACTAACTGCCACGTGCCACACGTAATTCTGGGTGATGCAGGGAGGGCAGTGAACTAGACAGACTAACTTTTAACTGCGCAAAGCTCACCTTCTGCCTGTCATCCCTGGGACAAAAGAAATATGTATGCCAAAGTCCTGCTATTTAAAAGGTATTCAAAAATAATTACTTCTCTTCATGACAGGCTAATAAAACTATATGCATAACATGTGATTAGGAACTTTTATCAATATAGAGGCTATAAGGAATGATATTTTTAAGGAAGTTTTTACAACATTGATTTCAAGTTTTCTTCTTATCAAATGGCCTTCGATGTTCTTTCTCTTAATTCCATATAAACAGTCGCTAAATCCGCTTAATGAGCTTTAATATTCATTACCCAATTAAAAAATCTGTATCCATTGTCTATTTCTCACTAAGTTCTTTGGACTAGGTTTTTCAAAGTGTGTCTATACGTTTAGCATCATCTCTCACTCCAGAACGTGAAACTCTGACCCCGGCTATGCTGTCCTCGCTCAGTTCATTCCGAACTGTGCACACGTCCACAGTGTTCCCCGTTAGGAATGTCTTCCTCATACCCGTCACCTATTCGAATGCTACCCGTGCATCAGGATCCTGTCCAAGTCCTGCATCCTCCATGGTGTTTCCCTAGACTGATCATGGCGTTCCCCTTTATTCACTTCTCATAGCTGCGGGGATCGTATCTCCTAGACCGTACCCACATTACATATGGCTCCCTTTTTCTCTAATTATACGCCGCCGTGAATTGTCATTTACTTTTTCCAGAGTGCTTTTTCTGTCTGCTCAGATTGCATAAGCTCCAGATAGGCGCTCAATACTGGCTGGGTAAATGAATCAATCGGACAGTTAAGTGACATTGCTACTATTCTCTCATGAGGATAACTCATCTGTTGTTAACTTACCTTGGCAATTAAATTGACGGAGGAGCTATCGCGACGGGAGGGGAATTTCTGGCTCTTCTCGAATCGTAGTGCTACCATCGTGTACGTTACCTGATCCAGGAGTAATAAGAGTGTCTTACGGGGATGTGAGCTAGAAAAGTGGTCTTCGAAATGGATCGGGAGGAATGTGGATCACGAATGCCACAAAAGTTGCTGTAAGGATGTTGAAATGCTTGCTCCACGCTCTCCTTCTGCTGCGTAGTGGAAAGACGAAACGTAGTGCATACCCAAATAAGTAAAACTACCGAACGCCGCCCTAAAATGGGCTTCTGGCAACAGATCAGCTTATTACGTTTTATCGAAAGCCAGTGTCATTTATTGTATCACGTTGTAAAAGATTAACTGGTTTTTAATGGGCAAGGTAATGATTTAAAAGAACAGTGTAAATGAAACCCATTTTGATGAGGAAGGTGGAGTAACGAACTTCTCTTTTCCTTTTCCTGCTGTCTCATGTCAGCTCCGTCCTTATGTCTCTTCCAGACCCAGCACTCACCTCCTTTCTAAACCAAATCAATGTAGCTAGTAAAGTGTAAAATGCCGGGGCCATGGCGGTGATGATCTTTGCGCTGCCGTTGCTGACATCTAAATTTACTGATATTGATATAATAAGCCATTTTGTGTTTTCATTTGTATAAACCAAATGTGCGGCTTAGCTTATTGATTTTGTAATCAAGATATAGTTTACTGAAGTGTTTATAAAATGAACTTGTAAATACACATTCTTTACTCATTCCTTAATCCGACAAGCACCTCTCATGTCTATGGAAGATTTAATTTTGGCAGAGTGGAGTGAAGATTGGCTGTTTAGGCACCTTACACTAGAAGTTAGAAAAAAGCTATATGGGGAAGAAGAGGAAGAAAAAAAACTAAAATTATGATGGTAGTTTTTTTGTTTTGTAAACAGGGAAGGAATAAATCAGTGAAAACAGATAAAAAGATAATGAAGGAAAAATACAAACTTGAGGATTAGGAGACAGAATGATAGCAAACTCTTCACAGTTCACGCATTTCCACATATAATACCTAACTGAACCCTTAAACAATCTTGCTATTGATTTTACTATTCTCATTTCACAAATTAGGAAATTCAGGCTCGGTTGGGTTGAAGTGTCGTCTCAAGCTATGAGCTTAAATAAGTAATAACAGCGACACTACAGCTCTGTTGTTTTGCTCCCTGTTTATTCCAAGTCCTCCAAGATGTGGTCTAGAACGTAGGTGGAAAAAGTAGTTTTTACAAGAAGGCATCACTTTTTCTGCTAAGGAAGGATGAAAAGACATTTTCTTTGTGACAAAAGACAAGAAAGTTAGGAATACGCAGATACAGCTGTGGTGTGAGAATGTTCTAGAGTACTGTAGAGAGATAGCAATCAATCTGGAGTTATCACCTACTGGTGATTAGGAGTCCCAGAAAGAAGAGTAGAAAAGTTTTTGAGCAATTGCAGACAGTTTACCTGGAAACCATAAAACTGTGTAGTTGGTAGGTCAAATTTACTTGTATTGAGTAATGCACTATAATATTCTAATATACACACACACATGCCTGCAGCCTGCTACTAAAACCACTGTTTGCACTACACAGTTCAGTTTAAATGTATTAACATCTCTTATTTTATTTTTCTTCATAGTATCAAAATGAAATTTTTAGAGCAATTATTGCCACCCTTTAAAGAAGAGAAAACTGAAGTTTCAAGACATTGAGTAATTATAATCACATATCTTTCTCAGTTCTGCTGCCCTGGAAGATGGGATTTAATTTCTTATACAGTATAAAAGTGGTCTCTCCACCCATATAATAGATCCTATATGTCTGGCCTTCCCTCAGACTCCTCTCCTTCTATTTTTTAAAGCTTTTTCCTTGACCCTGGTCCCTTGCATGAGTATATAAAGGTAGTCAGTCTCATTCTTATACATTAGGAAAAAGTCTTCCCTTGATCTGTCGTTTCTCTCCTATTTCTAGTTCTAAATCTCTCTGTTTATGGGCATCAGAATAGTTAAGAACAGCTGACTTACTAACATGGAATTTCAGACACATTTCTTAATCTTTAAAGGCCTCAGTTTTATCACTGTAAAGTGATAATAATAATACTTATTTAATAGATTTTTAATAATTCAATGATTTAGTTACCACAGAGCACTTGGCCCGGAGCCTGGTGCGTGTGAGCCCTCAAAGGCTTAACCGCGTTGTGATGGTTGTTATAACCCTCACAGATGAGCTTCTCGGGAACGTAACCTACACGTGCTGTCTCCAATGCTGCGTCTCCCATTTTTATTCTTTAATCATTTTCACCTACAGACTACACTAAAATTCTCCTTACTAAGGTCACCAGTGGTTTTCTAATTAAAATACTTTATTGGACACTTCTATATTCTCTTACTTGACCTTTCTGCAGTGCCGAGGTCACTGACTGCTTCCTCTGTTGGGAAACTGCCTTCTACCTTGGCTTCTAAAATGTGAATCTTTTTTATCTTCCTCCTGTTTCTCCAGTCACTTCGTCGTTTTGGGTCCTCTTTTTTCTACTTTCTCCGTGAGAATTTGTATATCCCAGAGGTCCCTTTATGGACCGTTTCTTTCTGAACCTCGCATGTTCTCTTCATGGACATGTATTGTTTCAACTCTCCCCAGGCACCGAGCGTCTCCCTGTCGGGGGCATCCATGTGCCGTCGGCTACTACACATCTCCACGTGGATGTCCTGTTGCTACCTCAAATGCAGTATGCCCAAAATTAACAAAAACGTTCCCTTTTCTTCCATGAAACGTTCTCTTTTAATTGTGTCTACCTTTTGAGAAAAGAAAGAGATCTAGGTATCGATGGAGACATCTCTCTCCTATCTCATTAGCAACAAGATGCTGTAAACTGTACTTTCCACGTAGCCCCATTTTAGTCCGTTTCTGTTTCCATCTTCCCCATTGCCAAAGCCTCAGGCCTCTCCCATTAACCTTTTGCAGTTTCTCTCTGCCTCTAATTTCACTGTCTTTCGTTCTACCTTCCATACTTCCTACAGAGTGATCTTTTTACTAAATATCTTAAATTATTTTCATATCCTAAAGGAAAAAAAAAAAACCTCCTAAATGTACTAAGCCGAACCCACAGGCCTCCAGTCCCTCCAACCCTGTCTCTCGGTTTCCCTACACCTGTCGCTTCAGCTGTCTCTGGTCAGAGTACCGCCCACCCCCTTACTTTCTACCCAGCGCCCCCCTGCTATTTTCCAAACTTAAGAATTCTCTTCTCTAGAAAGTCCTTCTGGAATCTTGCCAACGCGCAATTCAGATGTCCCTCCTCTGTATTCAAATGGCACCTTGCTGCTACTCCCATCCCAAAATCAGCCGTTAGTTTCCACTTGAAGCACCTGTCTGCATTCTCCTGTTAGATTATCTGATTCTTGAAGAGGAGTCTCATCTTCAGAACTCCAGCAATTAGCTCACAGCCTGGCACATCACAGCTACTCAATTCTTGTTTGGAATGATGATGCTTCACAAGCGAGCTTGTTGCCTTTCCTATTGCATCGTATTGCCTGTACGTGTGAAACTATACTTTTATTAGAAAACATTTAGTATATATGTACATTAGTACATTAATTAGTTCTAAAGGATGTTCAGACATTAACTTGAGAGTCTTGTTCTTCTATGACTATTAACCTACTAGGTACCATATCTGCTTTACTTAAATTCATCGAACCTCATTTTTTTATATCTATCAAATAAAGAAATTAAACCAGCTACTTTTTACTTACTCTATAAGCCCTAAACTTTTAGATTTCTTACAGCATTTTATTTTATGGGTTGATTAACTGCTTTTTTTGGTTAATTCGAAATAATATAAAGATATATAAAATAATAGGAGGATGCATGTTCTATTTGAGATATTACTTTATTTTCACATTTGTTTACCTTTCTTTTTCCATTTACTAGCACATTACTGTCATTTTCCAATCTAAGAACATAGTGCGTTATTAATATGTGATAGTAACATCATAAACAGCGTGATCTATTGAAAACAATAAACTAAACATGCTACAGAAGAAGCTGATGCCTTTCGTTTGTATTATCTCCTTCAAGATGACAGGCAATCTCTGGAGACCAGAGAATTCTTAGTCGTATGAGTTTGTGACTAATAGGTGGTTTGATGTGACAAGAGCTGGCTGTCTTGGGAAATTGTACTGTCTTTATGCTCGATACCTTTTGTGTCTCATTCTTTGTGGGTTATTGTTGGAGGCCTGTGGGGACCTCTTTTACAGTTTGCATTTACAGACAATATGCGATCAGCAAGAACTCCGTCGTTTTACCGTCATTATTGATCTGTTGCCATTCCATTCGGTAGCTAATTTGCTTGTTAGCAGTTATTGTAACAGCTATTTGTATTTTTAGTATAGCCTAAACTGCCTACTGAGCTTTATTTTTTTTTCTGAATTAAAGCAAAATAGTACAAATGACCACCAAAAGACTGCACTTCATGCTAAATACTTTCTGATCTGTGGACTATAAATGTTTCAAAATCACAAATACATTGTGAATTTGACATATTTGATAAGCACCATGTATGTTCAGACAAGTCAAAGGGAAAATAGTGAATACATTCATGAGAAAATACCATTTGCAAAAAATTTTTGGTCTATAAATTTATGTACAAATTGTGAGCGGAGTGATGTATTAGGAATTCATGAACACAGCTCCTAAAGTTGGGATTTATTTGAAGTTGAACACTCAATAAATGTGTGGGTTGATTGACTGATTCTCTGTTCTGAAGGTGACCGTAATACACCCTTCTTATTTATGCCAATTGTTGAAGGGAAAAAAGCCTTGATCTGCTTCTCTGGAACAGGAGGTAGGTGTCCCCTTTCTGAAGTCAATGTCTGACACACGTGTTCTTCCTCGATGACTTCTTAGTATGTGGTCCCCATGAGCACAGCACCTAAGCAGGGAGAACCCATAGCTCTGGGAAAAACTAATTAGAAACAAGCAATTTTTAAAAAAGCAGGCTAACATAATATGACATTTCTCCCAATTTAAATATGTCAAGTGAATAAAATATATTTTGGAATTATTTCTTAGCTGAGCTAAGAAAAGCAAAATATCCTGGTGCCAAAAATGTAGAAGAAACTGAAATCTGAAGTACAAACACTTGAGCTAATGTTAATGCTGCCCCCTGGCGGTGGGGCAGGAATAGTTGGCGTCATCGAGCTTAGAAATAGAGGCTCGGATTTTTATTCTCAAGACAAGAAAACAGAAGGCGTTTGAAGTCGCCGCAGAATGAGAAAATGTAACGGAATCCCCTGCATACAATTTGGACCATCAAGCAGCTGCAAAGAGACTAAAAGGGAGGGCTAGAAAATCTGACCACTATACAGGAAAATTATAATAGACTATGGTAGCAAGAAAAAGTTCTCCCATGAGAATTTATACTCACAAATTCCTTGATTTTAAATTACCTACCTGTATCTAAATGAAGACATGAACAAAAATACCAAAACATAGTCTCTGAGTAGTAATGTCTCGTAGAAGCAAAAATAAAATTTTTCTAGAAATGATTTGCACAACTTAGGTAGGTAGTAGGGATTAACTCAAGAAAAAATGGAGATACTGTGAAAAAATACTGGGGTGGGGGGAGGAAACAGAACTTCTAGAAATGAAAAAGCTACTCGGTGAGATAGAAATATCAATGGGCAGGCTTAAAAAGACAACAGAAGCATCTGAAGGAAGAGTTAGGAAAACGATGAGAAATTTGAGGAATTACTGACATTGTAGCACAGAGAGGTAATAGAAAGTCTGAAAGAGAGAATAAGAGGAGAAAGAAGATAAAATATTTTCCTACCTGTACTGCTAGTATCAGAGAACAGAAAGAATAGCAGGAAAAGAGGCAATATTTGAACATGACTGATAACTTT
>NW_012150396.1:3130431-3131996 GCF_000956105.1 Propithecus coquereli | reverse complement strand
AACGTTCTGTTTCAATTTTTCCATGTGGATATACAAAGAAGGTTGAAGTGTTATGTCTAAAGAGCAAAGAAAGAATTAAATAAAGTTTTAATATTCACCAAGCACTATTTTAGCTACATCTTGTAAGTTCTGAAATGACATTTTCAATAGTATTTAGTACAATATAATTTCTCATTTCCGTGTGTTAAGATGCTAAGAATGTAAAATAACATATATGGGTCCCTCGTTGAGAATACATGACATTTTTCTTATTTAGATAAGCAGACCTCTCAGCAAACTTTAGATTACAACACATCTTTAGATTACAGTCTTAGTTTCCTAAGACCATTAAGTTGCTGTGAGAATTATTATAGTGAAACATAAGCCATTTTCCAAAATGATACAAGTCATTTCTTGGTCATTCATGACAGAGGGATCAATGAAAGAATGTCACATCTGTATACTTCTAAGAAAACCAGTGGATTTAATGACATTATTTGATAGATACAGAATCAAAGAAGCTTGCTGAAGGCCAAGAATGGATACGCTATTCCTGAATCAGTTGTGAAAATATCATTTAGTAAAGTTGTTTACCATACCTTATATGGTATACAGTAGACTAGAGGGGTTAATATATCATCCAACACTTAATTATTATAAACAGTGTCTATACAGAGAAGAATACTAACAGAAAAGAAATACAGATTTGATCACCATCAGATTTGAAGACATATATTCACCCCTCAGTTAATGAAAGAAAAACCAACAATGAAGGCCTAAATCTCAGAGCTGCAACGTAATGCATTTGATCTTCACGTTTGCACATTACATCACGAGGGCAGGGTATCCTATCTCGGAGAGAACACCAGGGAAAAATCTCTCAGCTCAGACAAGGCTCTAGATAATCACTCAATTGAACCAAAATAAATTATAACTTTATTCTACCATTAAAGCCTCTAACTTACTTGGGACTTAACCCTTTGTGTCATGTATCACTATGAGATTCTTCTCCATTACCTTGCTCAAACCATTTGTCTTTTTATTACTGATAATCACTCAGAGGTGCCCTTTTTCTGCCCTTTTATTTCCAGTAAGTCAGCTGTAATTGCCAAGCAGTTTCCTGTCTGCGACATCACTGCATCACTGAAAGCAACAGACCTTTCTCAGGGTATCTACTTAATCTTCGCCGTAATGACAGAACTTGTAATATTGTAAAATCAGATCCATTTTATAGCTCATTTTACAGCTCCAGGGTTAGTTGTAACAGTGATAGCTCCTGTGTGATGAGATTAATATATCTTTTACTAAACATGTAAAACATTTGTTCAGCTGTTTTGCTGGTGATTTTAATATTCTTCACCACTTCAATCAATCAATGAGTCACGTACAATAACTCAAATAGAAATAACAAGAAATGCTAGCCACATTTGAGCAGTGTCTGCTCTGAACTCTGCTGGATACACACACATATATACACTCACATAACCAAGTCTTCATTCAGTTTTAATTCATTTTACATTAATCTGCCAAAAGATATCTTCATATTGATTTATTGACATTTAATGACCAAAAGCTTTGGTTTTTTT
>NW_012150396.1:3128263-3129207 GCF_000956105.1 Propithecus coquereli | reverse complement strand
CATAGACTGGGAGAAAATATTCGCAAAATCTAACAAAGGACTTACCCTTCAGAATTTATTAAAAAAAACTCTCAAAATTCAATAGTAAGAAAACAACCCAATAAAAAGTGGGCAAAATATTTGAACAAACACTTCACCAAAGATGATATATGAATTACAAATAAATACATAATAAGATACTCAACATCATTAGTTACTACAGAAATAAAAATTAAAACCAACAATATCTGGCCTGATTAGGTGTGACATATGAATGTTTTTGGTAAGTCAATCAAAAGTCCCATAAATATATTGAAAGTTAGGACCAAGTGTTTTCCAATTCTTGAACAATCTCCATTTATTCCCAATCATTTAAAGACATGAAAATATCAACTCTAAGATTTAAATTATTTTTTGTTTAATAAATAAATGCCAAAAGGCATTCTTGGAAGTTGTCAGGAAAATGTTGAGAATTTTATAATAGAGAAGTGGCAAACCATCATGATAGGCAAAGGGTTCGAGATAATACAATGTTTTCTACTGACACCTTATAGCCTTGCACAGTCCAATGTGGAATATTGTAGTATCCTAGCTGTCATCTGCTCAAAGGAATCACTTTGTATGGGCATAACACCATTCATCATCCACTAGTCTAGCCTACTTCCTATTGTTCCTCATTAACACTGGTAGCCTTTTCCAGAAAGAGAATGTGGGGGGAAAGAAATACCTCCAAAACATATGACCTTAAGAACACCAGGATTTGTGCTGTTGATATTCTGATTTGGTCTTGAGTACAGAATATTCATACCTGTTACTCAGTTTAATCAGACTGGCGTGGGTCTCTAAGAGTTGAGAAAGAGGAAATGCCTGCTCTGTAGAATGGAATCTTGAAAATGCCAAGTAACTGTTTAAAAATATTGCTCTGCCTTTTCCTCCTCTGTTGTTAACTGAAGATGCCCTTGTTC
>NW_012150396.1:3090513-3125713 GCF_000956105.1 Propithecus coquereli | reverse complement strand
TTGTTTGATTTTTTCTTGCTGATTTTCCTGAGCTCTATATAGATTCTATTTATTAGCCCTTTATTGATGATATTTTTGAAAAAGCAAGTTTAATGTCTGGTTGTCCTGCTAGATATTTTAAATATGTGTAAATTTTCCCAAGTGCTTCAATCCCGTGGTGAATTCACTTCCTTGCTGTGCATGGGAAATTTCATTATCTTTGCATTTCATCTCATGCACTTACCAACAGATAACAAGGCAAGTATCCCTTAAATTTACCAAAGAAAAACATATTTGAAATGTGTTTCTATGTGATTTTTATTTGGAGTAAATGAACTTAATTTCCTTCGTATATCCTGTCTATTTTTAAATGAGATATCATCAGCTTCTATGGCCTAATAGACAAAGTATAGATAATCTTTGAATTCTTATCTCAGCTTCTTCTTTTGATGCTCACAGAACTTTTAGAAAAAGCCTCTAGTAGCAGAGTGAAGGTTTGAGAACATAGGGTACACTGGATGTGAAGGGAAGGAGGAGGTGTGGAGTAGCAAATCTGGAAGAATCCATGTCAAAGATTATTAGTGGTGGCATCACAGGTAATTTGACTTCTTCATAATTTATTTCTTGAGCAAGGATCATTCTTTATTGTTATTGACACACAATAAAAGGAAGAAATATTTTCAGCAATAACATCAGCAATACAAACATATGTTCTAAAGACCTAAACATTTTGCAAGTGGGTAGTTAGGCAAAATTAACTAGCTCTAAGTTTTCTAGCTGTTAATATGAAAAAAGCGATCTGGTCAACAAACCTAACTCTAATATTTTTTCCTTTCATTGCTGTGACATGCCAACAAGAGACATCACTTTCTCCAATTTAATAATTTTGCTTATGTATATTTGCTCTTTGGTGCTTCGGGTAGAATAGAGCAGTTAAGAATGTTCAAATTGAAGTCTAATAAAGCAGGGGAGATCCTAAATGAAAATGATTCTCTGAGTTGGTTAATGCTTGACATAGTTATTGGTTTAATCATACATTCCTTTTTGTTTTGAGTAGAAGGGTGACGTTGATGATTTAAATGTGTGTTGGTTGTACTCATGGTTCAGAACCTGTCATACTGCTAACAACTCAATTTTAGACATGAATTCTGAGTCTCACTTTTCAATTAGAGTACAGAGATCATTTTCATTTCTGTTAATGTAGACAGCTTTGCGATAGTATGCATGAGATTTTTAATTATTGCCCTTTTTCACAGTTTTGTATCACTTTCATGTTCTTGTTATAGAACCATATTAAGAGCCTTATAGGAGAGATGAACAGAAAACTTCGAGGCACATGGCTTTGGTAGTAATTAAATGGCAGCACATTTCAAAGCTATGGATATTTAATGTCACCGAAGTATCAGTTTCACATTTGGTTCAGTACTGTGTGTGGGAATTAAATGCAGAACAGTGTGTTATCACTGCTTAATCATGTAAATGGTATTCATATGTTAGGTCTCTGTTCTTAATTGAATTTTTGCTTCTTTATTTAGAAACAAAGATTTCTTGATAAGGTTAAATTGGTTTTAAGTGGAAGCATATTCTTAAGAAATTAATTTTCATATTTTCTTACTGGCACTCGGTTGTAAGCGAATGTCACAGCGTGTGGTGTGAGGGTTCCGCACGTCTTATCTTTATTCTGGAGCCACAGCACAAAACCGATGCGCAAAGAAATGGAAGTAAAATGCTAATGCTGGAAGAAAATCTATGGTAGTATCTGTGGCAATAATGTACTTTCATTCTGATTTTTGATTGTAAAATGGTTTGTAAACACCTAATATTAATACAAAGTAATAATACTCATGTCCATGTATGGTGTTGGATGGGTTACAAGTATGTAAAGAAATTAACGTCAGTGCTAGCAATGATCTCTGTGGAGCAAAGTAGTGATCTAGGTTCAATCATGAGGGACTGGTATAGATAAATGGTCACCAGACGCCATTTTTGTTGCTCTCAACTACAACAGGACATTTCGTGTTCTAGGATCCAGGTTTTAGTGGATATGGACATTATAATATGTAACCCACATTCCCCATATATGCAAATAAGGTTAGTTTTATTTATAAATATGTGAGAAAGAGTTGATTAGAGAAACAGAAACATCAGGCATTCAGTGGAAATATTTTACACTCCCCCAACCCTAAATGAGAAAAGTAAGAAATTTGTGACATTAAACTGAATTTGTCCATATAATTTTACACATAAGCGTAAACAGAATTTCCATTATTGTCTTCAATTTATGGTAGCTAAAATAATTCCTTGGGGAATATAAATTTTTAAAAATTAAAATTTATACCACCATGTTTAATATTGATCTCCCCCATATTTGAATGTTATTTTTTAAACTTAAAAATGTACATTGTGCCACTGAAAATTTTACTGAATATAGTCTCAAATCATTCTTATAGAGCAAAAAAACCCAAAAACCAGTTTTACCTTCACAATTTTCTCTTCATGGTAGCAAGCAAGTACAAAGTGAGAGAAACGAAAATTAACATTTATATTTTTAGAATAATATTGGGGACTTTTAGGGAGTTTCTTGATGTCCATTCTCCAATAATACCAGAAATAGCTTTCAAAAACTTCCTAAAGGGAAAGCCTAAGAAATTTGCAATGTATCAGTTACTATAGATAGTGTATAGTTTCCCATTTATCAACCAAATCTCTGTCCAGTATCTGTCCCTATATTTTACAATTTACTAGAACATTTAGTACTATATTTGGCATCTTAATGGAACATTAAGTACCTGGTAGATTTATAGGATTTAAAGAACCATTGCTCTAAGTTTGTATATAAATAAAGTATTAAGAGAATATGTAGTCAGTGTCATTTATAATTTATGAAGTATATTAGAGATGTGGCTTTCTAAGGAAAACATATACAGTATTTTATTACTTAAATATAAATTGCTCTAAGACACTATTTGAAAATTCAACAATTCAACAAAAATTTTAGTGTCCATTATGTCCCTGAACTTAAAGACCGTAATCTATTTGGGAAGACAAACATGCAAACAAAAAAATTACACAAGATAATATGTTATAGGGACTGTAATAAAACTATTAATATAAAACATTATGGTTTCACTAGTGCATAAGAGATTGATGCTAATCATTACAGAAGGGCCTAATTTATAATTCCATAATGCCTAGCAAATAATTTTTATATGTAAGACAACAAACCCATGAATTTCTCTTTACCATGTGCTCACCTATTTAATAATTTTGACTTAAATTTTACAAGTTCTCTAAACTTTATTTTTAGAGTTTAAATACATTTTAAATAGAGTTAAATAAGCACTTTTTGAATAATAAGAGCTTTATTATTACCATTTTTTAAAACGGAGAAACATAACAATATATATGTTCTTATTTTTAGAATTTCTCTTGCTCTCTTTTATCCTCTCTAGGGATATAAAATAGGGTAGGACAGGCTACGAACTTATAAAGTCATCCAAAAGACTTCGTGTTTCTACATGATTCACTCCAATCTTTTCTCCTCTGCTTCCTAACCTGTTAAGGGGGAAAAAATCACGAAAATCAAAGATCATTTCCCTCACTATGTGCTGTTCCTCACTCGGGTAGCAGGAGGAATTTATATACCAGAAAACCTGTGGTGAAAATTGGATTTAACTTCACAGCAGCAGTTATTCAAAATGAGACCTTTTAACAGGCAGTTATATCTTGGTCAAAGAAGAAACCTTCACAGAAGATTAGTAAATGTTTTACATTTTTCTTTAGAGGACCCCAAAGCTGAGAAAGGATTCAGGGCAACAAAAAGCACATCTCGACTGTGATTCACACCAGCCTTAAAAAATATACAGGGACCAGGACTGGACAAGAAGGATACCTTTGGGTGTACCCTGTTCAAACGCCCTCCCCAGGGCTGTAGCGTCACGAAGCCTTTCTAATGGGAAGCAGTGACAACCTAGACAGAACTAAAAGGACGGTGACCGATCTCCGGCTTCTGTAATGATTTAGAAAAAAGAAAGATCTCGCAGTATTATAGCTTTCTAAGGCAAGCTCTGATGTATGAGGTGTGTGTCAGAAAATCATATAAAAGACTAACTGTACCCATTGCTCCCTTCTTTATCAGTTAGATTCTTAGGGGATACAAGCAGGATTCCATAAGATTATCTCAGGCATAAAGCAAGAAGCATATGTTTACTCAATTTTGCAAGTGCTGGAAAGAGGTCATCAGACATTGAAATGGGAAGTTGGTTAGTTGGTTTCACTGGGGACGTTAGGGAAGAATTCTCTACGTAAATGACATTAAAAGAGATAGCTCAAAGACAATATGTTATTCAGGTGAAAAATGAGGCAGGAATGGACCAGGCAGTGGGAATATCATAAGTGAAACTAAGAGCTGAGGAAAAAGCGTGCTGGCTTCACGTCACTGAATTGCAGGAGGCCACATACCTGTGGCATGCAGAGCAACGGGAACGGTGACAAGAAAGGGGGCTGGGAGGGCAGCAGGTGACAGACTATGCCATGTCTGACAGCTGTGTGAAAGATTTCGACCTTTTTTATACCAAGTTCAATAGGATTGCATTGAAGAGCTTTATAAGAGGACTGATATGATAAGATTTTCTTTTTGAAAGCTTACTCCCAGTGCTGAGTGGAGAACGAATTGGGGTGGGCCAGAGAGGAAACAGTGAGTACAGTTAGAGATGAGACAGTCCCTTCTTTCTTGCTATAAGATCTTTGATTTTGTCTAGGTTGACAATTTGCCCAGCCAAGGAGATAAAAATAGAAGTTGCTGAGTGGAATATCTGTGGAAACTTTATGGTGCAGAGAGTTTGCAGTGGTTTGCATATATGTGTTCCTTCAAAATTCGTATGTTAGAACTTGATGATATTAAGACGTGGGACATTTGGGAGGTGTTTGGGCCATGGAAACTCCAACCTCATGAATGGAATTAATGCTATTATGAAAGAGGCTTCAGAGAGCTGCCCGGCCCTTCCACCTCTTCTGCTGCGTGAGGATGTAGAAAGAGGCACTGTCTATTCATCACATGCAAATGCAAACACATTTCTTAATTAGCGGAAGAGTAAAAATAATGGAATAGAGAAAACATACAAAATGTTTAAGATTAGCCATTCAAGTTTCTGACATGCTCATCACTTGCTATATTAAAACCATGAAGCATCTAGGAAAATAATCAACCTGAGAGGCACTGGTATTAATTAGCACACCTGTAGCATTGAAGGTAAGAAGGCTGTCATGACAGGTATGTCTCGCTCCTTACCAATACTGATTGAACATAACAGCTTTTGCTTAAGGCTTTTATTTGTGAGTTTATTTTAGAATCAGGAGTGCAATTAGTATAGATGAGTGATTATTTTAACTAAGGGCTTTTGTGTGCTGGCTAAATTATCGTGATCACCTGGTATTTTTTTCATAGACTCTTGGTTAATATCAAGTAATTATTTAGACATAATCAACATACAGTATAAAAATTTACTGATTTTTAAAAATGTTTTCTCACAAATACACCTAAAATTTCTAAGTAGTTTAGTGTGGCTGTTCAAAGATCTATTTCAAAGTAATTTAATATATCTTTGATATGCTTTAACATACAGTGGCACAAATTTATTTTTTCCTTACCAATCCATATTTGTTTCTCATTTATGAAATCTAAAAATAAAGAACATCTCAAGTAATTTGCTATATGGTAGTGGAAATTTTCCTATTAATATATTTTGGTATAGAATAATTATACCTACCTAGCAAATCTGTTACCTTACCAAGCATAGATATAAATCCCATCACATAATATTTCTAGGCATATTACCTAAGTTTGCATTGCTCTGCAAAGCAGTGATATAATTTATGGGTAAATGTTTTTATTTTATATATAGCCATACATCTATGTAAGAGTGACCAGATTTGCATTGTTGTTCAACCCTTTTGAAGACATCATGTCATTGCCTGTGAAGATTTACTTTTGCGAAAGGCTTTGAACACTTAGCACCAGTAC
The DNA here is from genome assembly GCF_000956105.1 of Propithecus coquereli. Lineage (NCBI taxonomy): Eukaryota > Metazoa > Chordata > Mammalia > Primates > Indriidae > Propithecus > Propithecus coquereli. Next base: position 3,119,712 of record NW_012150396.1, on the reverse strand, counting down.
TGGAAGCTTTTGCAGCATACACGAGGGGGAGATTTCTTGCTATGCCATTTGCCAGCTTCACCACAGCTGTGACACAAAATCTGGAAGTTTGTGTTGGAAAGGCAGCGACAGGCACAGATGTTGGGAAATGAGAGAAAGCATTTCTCAGTCACCCTTATGGAGATGACAAGACACACACACACACACACACACACACACACACACACACACACTCTCTCTCTCTCTCTCTCTCTCTCTCTCTCTCTCTCTCTCTCTCTCTCTGTCTCTCTCTCTCACAAATGAGCTCGCAGAAGAGGCAAAGTTTCTTCAGATGATCCCAGTCCCGTGGGGGTTGGTTGCTTAAGAATTAGAGGAGTTTTTGTTGTTGCTGGATTCTTTCCTGCCTTTGCAGGGACTGATGATTTGGAAAATCCAAATTGCTTGCTTTGTGTCTTCCAAGTCTACAGCTGAGGTTGGGCAGGCTTTCACGATGAGCTACTCGAACAAATAGAGCTGCAGGCACAGATCCAGCGCTTCCCAGGGTGCACTGCAGTCTATTTAACAGAGCGAGCTCCTTAGCATACAGAGAATGGCAGGGCACCTATTTACCTTCACTTCGGATTGTATGTTTTATGCACCCAGAATAGACAAAAGGCAATATGACTACTAGGATCTGATTCACATTAATTTCTAGCAGATGGGAGAATCCGTGTTTTTCCAACATGCTTGTGGTAAAGCAACCCTTACCAAAGAAGAAAAAAGAAATATGCTATTCATCTGTTTGCTGAATTGGTCATTTATGTTAATGCATTTTGAAAGCAATTATTTTATTAAGTGATTTTAATGTAGAGGGTGTATGGGATTAGCGTGGTCTTACATTGGCTGGCCTAAATTAAAGCTGTGAAAAACTATCAAAAATTTGATGTAATTATCTCTCTTCTCCCTTTTGCATGTGATTTTGAAACCTACCACATTTTTTCGTAGAATTCATTTTGGCTCCAAATGGCCTGGGAATTATACATTATAGAAATGTTCATGTTGAAATGTTCTTATGAAACTGGGACTCTCTCCTCAAGAATCTCTCTAATATCTTTCTACTTTTTTTTGCCCTAGCTTTTTTATCATGTTATTTTCTTGGCTCAAGAATCTCTGGAGCATCTGGTTGGCATTGGCCGAATTACACATAAACCATAGATAGATATAGAGGTTAGCAACATTTTCTACTAAACCTGACTATGTGGGCACATCATTAGATCAGCATGCAGAAAGATATCCTAATCCTGAACAATACTCACCAAACATATATGAAGCTGTTAATTGAAAAGGGTGATGATCATTAGGTGATTGTTAGCAACAGAGATAGTAAATGTATTTAGCTATTCCTACTACATATAGTGCAGATTATCACTAAAGTGTAATCTTGTGGATAGGTATATTTATTCATAAGCATTTACATCAACGACTCTGTTTTCTTGTCTGATATCTGACCAAAGTTTCTTATATGATATGAAAATTTTCATTCCATTTTTGAGTAAGCCTAAAACAAATTCTCATGTTCTTTACATCAAACAAAAAGACACCATTTAAACATTATATAAGTTCAAACAATTTTATTTGTTTTTAGAATTCACAGTCTCTTCTCAGTTTTCAAAGAAAGACACACTTACTTTAAGGGTTGTTGAGTGTATTTTGAAATAGAAAGAAGCTTTTAATACACACCATTTTTATTATTATTTCTTAGGAAATCAAGTGCCCTCCCCATGAGTGAACCAATACCAATCTGCTTTCTAACACTAAATTTGCAAAAGGCAGATCATCATAGCAAGCATCTGCTATATCCAGTACCCCATTTGTTCCCAGTAAAACCCTATGATGTTGAATGTCATATCTTCTATTCCTTTATAAACATTTTCAGCTACAACTCAACGTAAAGAAGATGCACAATAAGTTGATATCCCTGAAAGGTGTCGGTTCCTCCTCATTTCCTTGAACTTTAAATGTTGGAGTGTTCCAGAACTTAAGCTTTTCACCACTCCTTTATCTACTATCACTCCATGTGCTGTCGCACCGATTCTCTTGAAACCATATGACCCTTGGTTAATCCTTTATTCTTGAAACATGTTTTTCTCTAGGCTTCAAATAACGTCTACTCCTGATAGGACACTCTCCTTTCTCTGTTTTCCCCTTCCCAATTTTCTTTCTATTTTTTTGTTTATTTCAGCATATTATGGGATACAAATGTTTAGGTTACATATATTGCCTTTGCCCCACCCGAGTCAGAGCTTCAAGCGTGTCCATCCCCCAGACAGTGCCCACCATACTCATTAGGTGTGTATACACCCATCCCCTCCTCCCCCCTCCCACCTGCCTGACACCCAATGAATGTTACTAATATATGTGTACTTAAGTGTTCATCAGTTAATACCAATTTGATGGTGAGCACATGTGGTGCTTGTTTTTCCATTCTTGTGATACTTCACTTAAGTAGAATGGGCTCCAGCTCTATCCAGGATAATACAAGAGGTGCTAGATCACCATTGTTTTTTGTGGCTGAGTAGAACTCCACATTTTATTAATCCACTCATGTATTGATGGGCACTCGGGTTGTTTCCACATCTTTGCAACTGTGAATTATGATGCTATAGACATTCTAGTGCAGATATGTTTTTTATATAATGTCTTTTTTTCCTTTGGGTAGATGCCTAGTAATGGGATTGCTGGATCAAATGATGGTTCTACTTGTAGCTCTTTGAGGTGTCTCTATATTACTTTCCATAGAGGTTGTGCTAGTTTGCAGTCCCACTAGCAGTGTAGGAGTGTTCCTATCTCTCTGCAACCATGCCAACATTTATTGTTTTGGGACTTTTTGATTAAAGTCATTCTCACTGGAGTTAAGTGATATATCATTGTGGTTTTGATTTGCATTTCCCTGATGATTAGAGATGTTAACATTTTTTCATATGTTTGTTGGCCATTATTCTGTTGTCTTTTGAAAAATTTCTGTTCATGTCCTTGGCACATGTTTTAATAGGGTTATTTGATTCTTTCTTGCTGATTTTCCTGAGTTCTATATATATTCTAGTTATCAGCCCTTTATCAGTTGTGTACCATGTGAATATTTTCTCCTATTCTGTAGGTTGTCTGTTTGCTCTTGTGATAGTTTCCTTGGCTATGCAGAAGCTCTTTAATTTGATCAGGTCCCATTTATTTATTTTTGTTGTTGCTGTGATCGTCTTTGGGGTCTTCTTCGTAAATTCTTTCCCTAGGCCAATGTCTTTAAGAGTTTTTCCAACATTTTCTTCTAGAATTCTTATAGTTTCGTGCCTTAGGTTTAAGTCTGTTATCCAACATGAGTTGATTTTTGTGAGAGGTGAGAGGTGCAGATCCTATTTCAGTCTTCTACATGTGGCTATGTGATTTTCACAGAACCATTGAATAAGGATTCTTTTCCCCAGTGTATGTTTTTGTCTGCTTTGTCAAAGATGAGATGGCTATTTGAGGGTGGCTTTATATCTGGGTTCTTAGTTCTGTTCCATTGGTCTGTCTCTGTTCTTGTGCCAGAACCATGCTGTTTTGGTTACTGTAGCCTTGTAGTATAGCTTGAAGTCTGGTATATTGATGCCTCCCAATTGTTCTTTTTGTTTAAGATTACTTTTGCTATACGGGCTTCTCTGGCTCCATATGAAGCGTAGAATTATTTTTCTAGATCTGTGAAAGATGGTGTTGGTATTTTAATGGAATTGCATTGAATCTGTAGATCACTTTGGGTAGTATAGACATTTTAACAACGTTGATTCTGCTGAACCATGAGCATGGTATTGTTTTCCACCTGTTTACATCCTCTGCTATTTCCTTCCTCAGTGTTTCATAGTTCTCCCTGTAGAGGTCTTTTACCTCCTTAGTTAAATGTATTCCTAAATATTTTACTTTGTTTGTTGCTATTGTGAAGGGTATTGAGTCTTTGATTTGTTCTCAATTTGACTATTGTTGGCATATAGGAATGCTACTGATTTCTGTACATTGATTTTGTAACCTAAGACTTTGCTGAATTTGTTTATCAATACCAGTAGTCTCATGGCAGAATCTTTGGGGTTTTCTAGATATGAGATTATATTATCAGCAAAGAGCGATAGTTTGACCTCTTCTGTCCGCTTTTGGATGCCCCTGATTTTTTTCTCTTTTCTGATTGCTCTGGCTAGGACTTCCAGTGCTATGTTGAATAGAAGTGGTGATAAAGGGCCACCTCGTCTGGTTCCAGTTCTAAGTGGCAATGCTTTCAATTTTTCCCTATTCAGTATGTTGGCTGTGGGCTTGTCTCATTTTTAGGTAAGTCCCGACTATGCCTATTTTGTTAAGCGTTCTTATCATAAAAGGGTGTTGAATTTTGTCGAATGCCTTTTCTGCGTCCATTGAGAGGATCATATGGTCTTTTTGCTTCTATTTATGTGGTGAATTACATTTATAGATTTGCATATGTTGAACCATCCCTACATTTCTTGGATGAAGCCCACTTGGTCGTGATGGATTATTTTTTTGATAAGCACCTGAATTCTGTTTGCTAGGATTTTGTTGAGAATTTTTGCATATATTTTCGTAACGGATATTGGTCTGTAGTTTTCTTTCTTTGTTATGTCCTTTCCTGGTTTTGGTATCAGGGTGATGTTGGCTTCATAAAACGTGTTGAGGAGGATTCCTTCCTTCATGATGTTGTGGAATAATTTCTGCAGGATGGACACCAGTTCTTTGTATGTCTGGTAAAATTCGGTGTGAAACCATCTGGTCTGGGACTTTTCTTTTTAGGAAGGTTTTTTATTGCTGTTTCAATTTTGGTACTTGGTATTGATTGATCTGTTCAGGAATTCTACTTCTTCCTGATTATTTTAGATGAGAAAACATATGCTAAAGAGATTCAGCACTTGCTTAAGATCACATGATTAATAAGTAATAGAGTCAGGAGTTGAGTATAAGCCTTTTTGTTCCCAATTTTATGTACTTCCAACAACTTGACAACACTATCTTCCACTATGACCTGGTATTCAGGAAGAGAAAATATCTAAAACATTAATTATTACTCTTCTGAGTATATAAGCTGAGAATATAGTTCTGTTCAAGTTGACCGGCTACTATCATTTGGTGAGTAAAGTACTGCCACTAATAGAACATATAGAGGTTTGCTGGGAGGGGCACAAGGAAAGAAGGCATTTGGTATAGCAATGTTCTGTTCAAATATCTCACCTCTAGGCAGCAAGAAAAACTTGTAAATGATATTTTAAATATTACATATTTGATTATTTCATGCATAGCACTCACACCAAAAGCAAGGTTCTTGGGGCAATATAAAGTTATACAAAAATCACATTTGGTGTAGTTGCAATGGGAACACTTTAATAATTCTGTAAAGCCCTCTATGAGAAGAATTTTTTCATCTTTCTGAAATATTATCTATAACGTATATGTGCAAGTCTGCAGATTGCTAATATAACCCTACCTGCTCATTCCATTTAAGAAACATGAGGCTGAAATGGAATTCTGCATGAGATAAATGGGGGAAGAAAGGTAATGAAAATGTGACTTCCATACGAAAGTCATCTACTCCGGAAAGAAATAGAAATTGATCTTGTAGAGCTACAGCTTTTCACTTTTGAACAGTTATTTTCTTAGAACCTGGAAGTAGCTGTATATTACTTAAGGGGGAAAACATTTCTATAAAAAGAGTATATAATTTATGAGTCTGAATGAGCGTTTTCTTATAAAGTAATTCATAGCATAACCAAGAAGAATGTAGGGGGACAATAAAATTTATTCACTTGAATACAGAGAAAATTTAGTTACATAAAATAATTTTTAAAAAGTAAATCATGTTTATGGTTTATGCCATTAGGACATCCATATCAGATAACTGTGACAAGTTTTGGACTATATAAACTAAATAGTACAATATAGAAATTATAAATTTGAACAAAGCAAACTATGAAATGCAAGACCAAAACTGTCAAAACAGCAAATGAAATCTGTTAAATGGCTCATTTGAGAATCTGAATAACATTGAAAAATTAGATATTCATGCAATGTTACCAGATCCTCAAAAAACATGAAAAATTTGGTTTCTATGGTATTTATGGAGTCAAAATATTTTTCAACCTGGTCATTTACATTAGTTGTTGTTTTAAAAAATAGAGAAAGAAGGACCCAAATATCTGCCTTATTTTCCATTATTCTGAAATCACAAGAGCAAACCAATTCACCCATACAACCAACTGCAAAAATACTTACAATAATTTATAGTCATGAAAATACCTACGTAATTCTAAGTGTGTGGCATCAAATTTCCTAAATGTTCTCAAAAATAATTTTTCAATAGTTATGGCTTTAAAAAATACTTTGCCTTAATTACCCAGGGATCTCTTTTATTTTACAGATAAGATGTGGAAAAATCTGATTTCAAAGTAAATTCATTTTAGAGCTATTAGTGGTTTCCAAACTATCTTAATTGGTTTTGAAGTAGAAAAAAATAAATATATGTCTACACCAAGATCGAACTCTAATTAAATTGGTCCATGGATGTATATTTTAGGCCACACTAAGTTGGCCACGCTAAGGTGGCCTAAAATATACATCCATTAAAATTTAATCTTAATTATAATTACGCATAAATTATACAATTTTATTTTTCCCTACTGAAAAAGCACTTAAAATACTGAATCTCCCAGTAAGTAAATGTCTCTTTCTCTCAGTAAATATTCCTTAAGGAGACTCTGATCCTTTAAAACTATCCTTTCCGTTAGACATCTAGTAAAAGACAAATTATAATAATAGAAAAGAACTCGAAAACCAGTTTGGCCACTGTTACATTTCAAGATTTCATACATTTTTGATAAACTATTTCTAAACACTATAATATTATTAACTATGTATCTTTGCCATTTTAAATACCATAAAATGTAAGCATTAGTCAATTAATGGGTCTTGCAGAAAGATCTGAAAACGTAGACTTCTTCCTGCATGGCAAGATAGTCTGCGAATGTGGTGGTCATCACAAAATACTACTGACCGCTGCCACTTTAGTTCTATACATTCATCTGGATTAAATTACCATCGATGGCCTCATCTTAAAAAAAATCAAGACACAGAAGTATATGCACAAGTATGAACAGATACATACTTAAATCTCCAATAATAATCTATTAATACATTAATTTCCTTCTTAAACTTCTCAGTGGTTCGAAAAAGTCCATGAGGATTACACCATTATTCCAATTTAATACATAACAAAACTGACTTTAGGAGGATAAGTGAGTAGCCCAATATCCCACAGCTAAAAACTGGCAAAGACATATTGGAACCTAAATTCTTGACTCCTAGTAAGTAATTGTTTTTCTCCCACTTTGTTGCTCTAGCATATGCCATATATTGTAGGTTACAGCCTTTCTTTCTTTTTCTATCAGATTCCTCCTGTCACTCTTGTAAGCATTCGTGCATCTCTCTCATCTTGATTCTGTCTCTTCTGGGGGAAGCAGCTCAAATGTCACCATGTACCCTTCTGTGCTGCTCTGTGGCAAGCTTCAGACCTCTCTTTTAGTTCTCATCATGTTGCTAAAATAATATGTTTTCACATCGGGTTCTGGCATGATATGAGCGCCTGCAGGGCAAGTGCTTCATGACATAGAAACAAACAAAAAATGCATTATATTATTTACATATAGCAACTGGACAATTCGGACCTAGTCATTTGGAGTTTGTGGCAATCCCTAGCAAAAGTTCAATCATAACTGTTTGCATTCAATGTGGAGCTTCTAGGGGTGGAGGGCATCGTTCCTTCTGCTTTTTCCCCTTTCCTCCAGCCAGAAGTCTGTCTTCTCCAAGTACATACAGAATGGGAGAAAGTAGGAGTTAAATCCATCATGGTGATCAATAAAGTATCTGAATTAATGGCTTTGTAATCTGCACTGATACTAGCTAAGGGTCTTTGGCAAGATAGCATATCCAGCACAGTCCAGATGGGTTGTATTCGTCATTCTCTGTCTTGAATTGATAAACAGGCAACTCACACAAGTTTAAAGGAAGAGTCATTTATACATGAAAGCTGTGTCCCTAGGTTCTGGATTTTTCTCTACTCCATATGTTTTCAACAGGGATGATATTATCCTCAAGGCATGAAAATTGTTTTGGGGGGTGGTAAAAATATCTTACATACGTAAACATACAGCATATCTGTGTTACTAAAAGGTAAGGCAGAGAGATATTTGATAAAATATGTCTAAAAGCTCCTTAGAGAGCAATAATGAAAGTAACTTTGAGAAATGCTATTCTACTGTAAGTTTTCTCCCTTTTCTACACTGTGATTTATCACAATCATCCAATAAACAATAATTTTTGTAGTACAAGAAAATTCTCAGATACAAACTGTATAACTGAGGTGACTCCACAGATCTGGTTCGTATCACTCACTCAAAGTCACTGCACGTATTTAAAGTGTAAAACAATCCCTTCCAGGTATCCTTGTTACAATCTGTATTTTAAAGGAACATTTTTAAAGATAAATATATTTAAAACACAGAAGATCATGTCTAATGTTTCAGTCACATGGGCAGACCCCGTCTTCCTCCCATCATTCCCGGGTCCTCTTTATATCATTGGACAAACAGCCTTTTTGTCAAGTTGAACTTCAGGGTGCATTACCTTGGCTTCTAGCCAGCATTTCCAGTGACTTGGGCCATGTCACACGATTGTCTGGCTGGCCTTCCCTTGAATAGGAGAGCTCTAAAAGCTGTCTGTGATTATCTCATATTGGAAGATAAGGAAAAGATAGCAAATGTCTCTTTTATAGGAGCTGAAACTACTTCACTAAAAACAAAAAAAAAAAAAAAAGGAAAAGTTTAACATGTTGTATTAATCAGCAAGACTGCTGCAAAATGTTTTAATTTGTGGTATTACTAAACTTTGTCTCCCTCGACAGGATAGATTAGTTGAGCCAATAATAATAAGGTCTCTACTTCTAATTAATAAAATCTGATGTGTAAATAAGCCACCAGCATGAAGTTTCTGCATCTGAGGTAAGAACCTGGGGGAAGGAAATTTGAGGACCAGGACCTGCTTCCAAACCACTAGAGCAAGAGTTGAGGAGGAGAGGGTGAGCCAGTAGCATGGGGACCAATCCCTGGTCAAGTTAGGACCTGTCTAAAGGCTGCCCTGAGATCCAGCTGACCTCTGGTTTTCTTGTGGTAGAAGCCTCAGCACAGCAACAAAGCCATTAGCCCATCAGGACCACATAACTTTGCATCCGCTACCCTCCCTGTGCTGCTCAGGACGGGTTTACCTGGACTGTGTTTATATTCTGCCTTAGCAAAAAGGGTAGGAGGTTGGGCTGAATGGGCTTCTGAATGCCTCTTCTTTTTCGTCTACTGCATCTGACAAATGTATTACTTTTTCTTTATTTCCAGGGCTTAATTGAAAGCCATATGTGATCTTTTTATGTAGGTCAAATAGAAATTTTCTTATTTGTCTGTCTCATCCAGAGTGTCTCTATACAACACTTCTCTTCCCCTATCCCCTCTAACCAACTGTGGAGTCCAAGAACCATGGCGATTTAGGGCTGAAGGCTCATATAAGATCATCTGGGTTCCCCAGAGGAAGAAGTTCCCTTCTAATCCCAGCTCCTTATTTTACAGATGAGCTCAGAAGTATTGTTTTCCCGAAGATTCTTTCATTTACAGATCCGGAATCAGAACCTGGGCATACAGATTCCCAGTCCAGCCCTTTTCCATGATAAATACCCTGAATGCTGCTTCCATTCCTCGGGTTCTCCTCCCTCCGGCCCCAGTTCTCCAGACCCGTTTCCTCTTTGAATCTGCTCCATGTGGCCTTCCCTCCCTTTGGTTTATCAGCCTCCGCATCCTCAAAAGCACTGCAGCATCGCTTCATTATGCATCAGGTGGCTCTGTCCTTGTCACGGGGCTGAATCTGTCCTCACTTCGTCCTATCTCCCTGTATTCCCTCTTTGTGTCTTCATCCTCTCCCATGCTTCCAAACTGTTTTCACGAAGAATACCAATAGCGCCTTGTCAATATTTCCTTTATAATTATTTTGTTCACTGAACTCTGACTCTTCTTATCCTTTTTAAAAATTATTCATCAAATTGTTTGAGTCCCTATTATTTTCCAAGCCCTTGGACAATCTTCAGAGATGCAAAAAAGACATGGTTTCCGCCCTTTCGAAGTCCATTTTTAAATTCTTTCTCCCAATGACACATCTTTCATTGCTCATTTTATTTACAACTTGTTCTCAGATTTTTTCACTGTCTCCTCTTCCTCTGCCTGGTCTTTAAATGCCGCTGTTATCTTCAGGGTTGTGTTCACGAGTTCCTTTTTCTTCTCTGCTGATATAAACCACTGTACTTGTCCTAAATTATACTCCTAACCTACTAATCGGGATTTTTGGGTGGACACTTCTACCTGAAGGTCCTCCAAGTACTCCCATTCTAATGTCTAAAAGTCAACTCATTGTCTTGCTACCTTCCCCCATTCCATGACTTCTCCTCTGGTGTTCCCTACCTATTCTAAGACTATATTATTTGCCTAATATTTGCCAAGTCACTTGGAAAAGAAACTGAGGAGATATCTTTGATATCTCCCTTTTCCTTCTCTCTTATATCCTACATGCAAACGGTCAGTAGAAGGCCCTGTAGAAACTCCTTCCTAAATGTTGTCAAATGTATCCCTTCTGCTCCAGTTTCATTGCCCTTATCCAAGGTCAGGTCCTTCTTGTCCTTCATCTGAACCATGACATTGCATCCCAGTGTCCCGTCTCCCCTTTATAATCTGTATTTCCCAGTCCTCCAAGAATTATCTTCCTAAAACATGATTTAATTATATGAGTTTTTTTACTTAATAATTGCCCATATATTTTGTCTTGATTTTATACCTTGATTCAAAGAGGATATAAGAAGTTTTAACAAATACAAGTAAAACATTAGAAACAAAGAATTTAAAATGGAATAAAAACAGATAAAGATGATGATCAAGATTAAGTTTGCAAGTCCTATACGTTTTCCATTGACAGATTTGTCTTTGAATAGACAGTGCAAAGAGGTAAAGATGATTTCTAACAGCTATTTCTACATGTGTTTGCTGCTTCTGATAGATTATGAGGATAATTATGTGTGAGTTTTGTTTAATTTTTGTATTCAGTAGAACTTAGTATAGTGCTTTGATAACATGGTCAGAAACACTGTCTAATTAAAGTGAATAGTTATGCCTTTTTAATATGTTGATGTTCATGTTCTTCCTTTTTCCTTATTGGTGTTTGCATGAATACTGCAAGTCAGTAAGTGCTAAATATTATATATAAAAATGTATTCAAAGTACTCTAATATACCACCCACTCCAACACACACACACCCACAGTCAAAACATAGATCAAAAACCAGTTTTTCCATTGAGTTTCCACACTCTGCTTTACACATCAGTTATTCTTTCCATAAATGATCTTACCAGGTAACACAGCCTTTCTCTGGAACTACATGATTTATTGAGAACCATAGTCAAGATTGCCAACCAGGTAAGAACACTGTGGACATAATATAACTAGATAAGCTCTAGTTCTGACAGAAGTACATGTTCTCATAACTACGACTATGCAGATAGGGTATGTGTGTTTGGGAGTGGAATGGGAAGGGTGCATCTGGTATTCATTTGGAAAATAAATTAAAGGGAAGCTATTATTAGAGATTGTAGTTTGTCGTCTTAAAATTTATGATCTTTCTGGAATGATTCTAGTTGTGGGAGTAAAGTGGCATCCTTTTTGGTATTTCGAATAAAGGAGCTATAAGTACTTCGGTTATGGTCTTCAACGCGTATGTGTTATTTATGTTTGCTATGAGAGTTGATATCTATAGCCAAGCAAAAATGACATTTGATGTGTTTGTGTTGCTGGATCTGGAAAGGGAAGAAACAAACTTTTTCATCCTGAGGAATTAATTGTAGCCATACGATCTTTTCATCATTAATGTGATTAACAGAGGGCAGTATGCTGTTAGTTTTTATAAAGGAGATAGGAGCTCCGGCATCCACTGTGTGAAGCATCAGGTACTAATCACAGACACATACTTCGCAGGTTCTGGTGTTTCTGTTTAAAAGCTCTCCTGCCACGGCGCTGTGCAATCACCCCCTCGACATATTGTTGACAAGAACTGCCAACCACCTCGACTTCATTTCTCACATAAGAAAGCAACAGAGAGTTGGAAATGATCTTCAACATGACACCGCTTATACTGCTCTCAGCTGGAGCACAGATCCTCTTCCATTTGTACCCTCTTAGCTAACTCACAGATTTTTTTTTTTTTTTAACATTCCCCTAGTTCTAGGAAATGCAAATAAAAGAAGAAATGTGCAGCCGTGACACCATTTTAAACATATGTCATCCATCCCATACTAAAACTCATGGTTTTGTTGAAGTTCGGGGTATCTCTCTTTTACTTAACATTTTGATACATAAACTACAATATGCAAGTGTACTTATACAAATTGCTTAGTATACTCTGTAAGTAGGTTTGATTTTCAACATGAAAATAATGAGTTTCAGTGAATATGCACAGTGTAGTTTATTTACAAGTCTAACTCCAGCTAATTTCCTATTAGTGTTGAGTATACCCATTTTATCCTCATCCTAATGGGAAAGTGAGTTTTCCCCAGCCTCAAATCTTCCTCTTTGTCTCCCAACGCCAAGATTATTCTCACAATTTAGTAGAATTTCTCTTCCAAATGTAGCAAGTAGCCTGTGCAACCTTGGAAGTGATATATTAACAGCAAAGTATCCTAATGGGCAAGGAGACTCCAGGGCTTTGTAACTCAAGAGATTTTCATCCTTATTACCTAGGCACTTTATGACATGCAATTTGAGCTTTTAATTCCAAATATCATTTGTTGACTTCATTTGTTGACTACATTTCCATTTTAAAATAGCTAATAGAACAATTAATAAAATACTCCAATACAATGTAAGCTTTGCGGAACTCTTACAATAACTTTCCTGCTTCTGTCTTTTAAATGAAGGATAATGTAGCACAGCCTTCTAATGACTATTCCTTTTTCCAATCAAATATTATGAAAGTTTTCTTAACTATTTCAGATCTGATAGGTGCATTAAATAATCACTGGAATCCAAAGATGCAGTGATAGTGAATGGAAATAAGGATCTGTACAGGTAGTCCCCAGATTTGATCCGTGACCAGGATTAGAATGAAAAAATAAAGAGTTTCTGTTTCCTGTACTTCTTACAAGTAAAGGAAAGAAGGTGTAAGGCTGGCTGAGTGTGAGTGGGTTTAAATAGCATCAACTTCCAAAATTATTAGTGAACACCCACATAAGAATCTAAATCGTTCAGCATCACGACACTATATAATAACACTGAAAAAAATATAACTGACAATATTCTATTTTGTGTTCTTTTAATTTGTAGGAATGAGTGGGATTTAGAAATAAATTCAGGCAGATAATTGTGTATTTGAAGCCATGTGTGTAACACACAAGCTCTTTTTCTTATTTCTTTCAAGCCAATCACAGACCATGTTCCATGTAGAGAAATTTCTTCTAAATCAATGGTTCGTGTTTCTATAAGATATAAAATACATTGCCATGTTTCTGAGGGAATGTCTCAGAATTTGATAGTTTTCTTTTTTGATGAATAGCTGTCTCCCTAGCAATTTCTTGCTGATGTAGCCTAACTATTTAATCTTAGCTTATTTTAGGTTTAAAAAAAAACTGCAAAAATTGATCAATTCTTAATATACATTAGAGTCTTAGAATGTCACTTTGATTTCCACCCTGCGTTGGTTGTACAAATACATGGGCGAGCTGGCCTCGAAGCCACCCACGTCCTCGTATATATCAAACGCAAATCAAGCCTCCATTATGGAACAGGAATCAAATCCACATCCTCTGTGCCACACATTGAAATTCTTGCCTTTTTTATCCAGTATGTATGTCAGCTCTTTCTTTTTTATTTTCTTTTTGTGAACTCGCAGCCTCAGATGTTAGTGAAGTTTTACTATTCTTCAAAAGCATTTATTTGAAAAACATGTGAATGGAAAATGAACATGCTAAACTAATTAGGTTATGCAAATGTGGTTCAGTGGGACTGCTTTTTAAGTGAATCATACTTATTTGAATACACAAATAAAAGAAAATTTGTTTCAGTAACAATCTGGAAGTTAGTTCATGTGGAACAAATAAGGGCTTAAATTATAAGGATTAACTTTTCAGAATGTACTTTGCAGTTCACCTTTTTAATGGAGGAGATGCAGACTCGAGTCAGAGGCCCGTCTTGGCATTCATGGAGGTTTGGTGAGCCACAGAACACTCACCAAGTTCTTGTCCTCATTTAAAGTGAATAAGGAGACTGAGAAAAGAGCTTTTGGAGGATTTACTTATTTCTTTACGACAGTTTAAGGCAAGCAGGTGCAAATCTGTAACTAAACTATAGGCACTAAAATACTTTTCTTGTAAAAGAATATTCTAAATCATGGAATGGAAAAGATTTGGCATGTTTATTCAAAATACTTTGTGCTTTATACAGAAAGAACCACAAATGATGCTAAAATACAGAAGTTATATACATGAAAGGAAAAAATACATGTAAAAAAGACAAAAAGAAATCAAGGCAAAATAATGTATGGAAGAAATGGATTTTGAGGATATTTCATAATAAGATTACATTCCCAAAGGACCAATGTTATATTTAATATTTAAGACTCATTACACATAAATAAGAAAGATTGGAATTTATTAAGTCTTGGCTGGAATCAAGCAGAGGAAGGAATCAAAAAGACTAAAAATGTTCGAAATCACTTACAACTCAATCAATATGTGTCATTTTTGCAGAGGGACTCTAGCTTTGTGTGCTTACTTGTGAACCTGTTTAATTCAAAACATATTGCATTAATCCTATGAGATAATCCTATGCTTTATATTAGGATAAACTACCCTCAGAATCTTTAATATTAAGTCCTCATTCAAGCAACAAGTATTTGTTGAACTCTAAATATGTGCCCTTCACTGCTCAAGATGCCTTGGGAGATAGAGGTGGAACGACATGACCATAGCCCCTACTCAGCTAGTGGTCTTGTTGAAGAGACAGATGTACAAAACGCTCATTGTCCAAGGCAAACATGTCCAGCTGCAACGTTCCAGGTGTCTACCTGCATGAGTTTGATATGCTTGAGAACTTTACTTTTTGTCTAGAAGGTGATTGAAAAAATTTGATAAAACTGCCTGGGAGACAGAAGAAAATAAAACGATGAAAATCAGCTGACTTATATTTCCCTGTTGATACCAAGTCCTAGTTTTGAGACCTCGAGAACATAAAAAATACAGGAGGAAGCCGATGGAAACATTTTCAAGAGACACTTAGGAAGTTTAGGACAATGCAATACCGTTCTGGACCAGAGGTGAAAAAATATGATCCAAAGTTAGAGTAAGTTTCTTCCAAATGTTTCCTTTTACCTTAAAATGCTCTGTGATTCTGTTCATTCAGGGGGCTCAGATAATAGGGTCCGTGTAGTGGGAAAGTCCTAGACATGGCTTTCTCAGCAAAGAGTTACAACAGACCTAGTTAACAAGCCAACATGGCACACGTGCTAGAAAAACTCAGAGGAAGAACAGGACAGATGGAAGGTGCTGCTGTGTCAGCACAGAGAGGCTCCTTGTGACCCCCCCCCCCCAGAGACTACAGAGAAACTGTGGAATGGGAGTTGCTTGAAACCCTAAAGTCATGTAGTGGGGACTGATGAGTCAGTGAAATACAGGCATGGATATTAATGTGATTTCAACTTTATGATTATTTAACTTTATCATGAACTATGATGAGATAAATGCATGTTGCTAGAATAAACTAGGAGTTGTCTCATTTCAACATCCCAGTCTTTCCAGAATGTTCTGTCACTTGCGGAATGAGAGTTTAGATAACTTTCAGCACAAATTCATAAACATGAGGCTCTAAACTTCGTACAGAAGAGAGTAATTACTTTTAAAATCAGAAATATATGAGACCTTCTACACTGAGTGATATTTATATGTAATGAATTTTTCTAGGTAGACAAAGGAGAAAGTAATAGACTGAGGGAGAAGAAAGTGCAAATGATGAAGAGACACAATTATGTTCAGGTAATAGCAAATAGTTTCATTTGCTGAACTTTAGAACACAGGTCACAAGAAAGACAAGATGGCTCTGGAAAAATGGGTTAAAATCAGATATGTAGTTGTTTGACTACTGTCTCAAGTACTTCAGAATTGGCATTGTGTTTAGTAACAAAGGTTTATGACCTGGCGAGTGGAAAAATACATATTTCAGGGAGAACATCCTATCCTATCATTAGTGGAAGACTGAAGTATTCAGAAAAAAAATTGGAGGCCAGAAGAATAACTAAAAATCTATGGCAATCATACAGATGAAAGAATAGTAGTGATCAGATTTCAGAAATAGAATCCATAGTACTTCCACAGGAAGGGTGGAATGTGAGAAGGACGACAAGGTCATGTCTGGGGTACTGGAACTCTCATAGGTTTCTTAGTTTGGTTGATGTGGAGAAGGGCAGATGTTATTTGGGGGAGACCTAGAAAGGGCACCATCTTGATCTTATATGATCAAGATGTGGAAACAACCCAAGTGACCATCAATCCATGAGTGGATTAATAAAATGTGGTATATATGTACCATGGAATACTAGTCAACCACAGAAAACAATGGTGACCTAGCATCTCTTATATTATCCTGGATAGAGTTGGAGCCCATCCTTCTAAGTGAAATACTGCAAAAACGGAAAAAGAAAAAGCACCACATGTACTTGCCATCAAATTGGTACTAACTGCTTAACACTAAAGTGCTCACATTCAAATAATATTCATCGGGTGCCGGACGGGAGGGGGATGGTGAGGGTGGGTAAACTCACAACTAGTGGGTGCGGAGTGCACCGTATGGGGGATGGGCATGCTTGTAGCTCTGGCTTGGGCAAGGCAAAGACATTATATGTAACCAAAATGTTTGTATGCCCATAATATTCTGAAATTTAAAAAATAAAAGAAAAAGATATCATCTAGCTTTGATGAGTATTGGTATTATGAGAATTGCCAACTCATTTAATGCTTGCTATGGTTTCCATCAGACTGTCAAGTTTTCTGATGAAGATATATGCACAAAAATTGGGCCAGCTAAAGTTGTCCCTTGTTACTGGCTCAGATTAGGTTCCAACCCTTATGTGGATGCATAACACGTGTGAACCGATGGGATTGTTTTTGCCTGGATTAACCGTAGGTCTAAACTGCTTCCATGATTATGCTTTTATCTGGAGTCACACTGAAAATGTCTCAGTGTAGACACTTGCTTGGAAAAGGAATCATTCCCAGGCTCGTCTCATCTTATCAACCACATAGAGTTCCAAAGAGAGAATTAGTGCATGAAACAAACCACAACAAAAAAACCCCAAAATCAGACTCAAATAAGTGAATGAAGACACATTGACAAATGGCTGCAAGAGGTTTTTAACACCTTTCTTCTTATCAGAACACAATTTTCAATACTAGCGCTGTGGATGAATAGCTGCTTAATCGTCAGGGTTTCACAGATCAGTGTTCTTTCTTCTTCGGTATCTAGAGGACTTTCCCTTGGGAACCAACGCAATGGTGATTGAATTAGAAGCCTTCGGATCTGAGCTAAAACTATCATATAATGTGCTGCCCTACCCCGGGCACTTGGGAAGGGGAAAGCCGGACATGCAAGGGCCTCCCACAGTCTTTGAAAAGTTTGGAAGCTAAATCTGATGAACCCAAAGAGCAGGGTGTCCGAAAAGAAGACACAAGTTAGAGAGAGGTGTAATCAAGTCATAATGGCATCAGAGAGAAGTGAGCGAGTGTCCTGGCAATGACTGTAAGTGGAGAGAGAGAATTTGTACCTTTGAATACCAAGCAAGCACCCGCGAATTACAGACAGGCTGACGTGTAGAGGTAAAAACTTAGAAAACAGAGATGTCATTGGAACCCAAGGTAGAGTTTTAGGAAATCATCCTAAACTTGAGCTCTTTGCATGATATTCACGGAGAAATTCCCACACTAGAATAAAAAGAAGCATTTGAAATAAAAAAAAGTAAGATTTAAGACTGCAAGTATAGAGTTAGGAATCATTCACAGGTGGTAGAGGACACAGGAATGAATGATGCTGAGTGGAATGAGAAAAAATTGTGTGATATTTTATTTCTAATAGGATATGGATTATATATTTTAATCATTTGTCTGAGTATGGCTAAAAAAAAAAAAAGGGGGAATCCCTAATCCTTGGTTTAGGGATTAGCATATAGATACAGCTCTCTGCACACTGGGAATTCTGTGGTGATGAATATATAATCCTAACCACAGTCAATCATGCTGAAATAATAGGATGGGGAAACGGGTGTAGACCAGATCTTAAGCCTCACCTACAAAATTTGGCGCTAAATGAACACTCCGGGTTTTGAAAAAATACATTTAATGCACATGATATGATCAAAAAAGAGCAACACTTTACTTCTACTGTGTTCCAGACCAACAAACGAGCTCAAGATGCATTCCCATGTGGCAAACTCAGGATTTTCAGTGCACCCTGAAAGCTTTTTATTGTATACGCTGATGCTGTCATCCGTCGTTAGCTAACAAATATGATAGGTTTTTAATATAATCCACCCGTGCTTGCCAGTGCTCCTTGTGCGTTACGTCATCTTTCTGCGGGCCAAGAGTTTGTTTTCCCCAGATGGCCTTCGTGAAGCTGCTGACAGCACTTCTGACTGAGAAACTGTAGAACAGCAATCTTCCAATTCATTTCGTACTACTGACAGAGAGCGGGCTGTTGATACCCTGATGCAAAGGCACTCTATCAGGCATTACATAGTGTCTGTGTTCTCAGCATGTTTTGGGCGTGATAAGTCATAGCACATGCTTTTTGACATCTTTCTGCATTTCACTGCCGTGTAGAGTTTCCCAGAGTTGAAATCAGGGTGACAGAATGTAAAAAGCCAAGTGTGACATCATCAGCAACTGGTAGCAGTCACTGTATCATAAATAATACTTTGCAGAAGTGTCAAAAAATTAAATTGTGAAAAAGTTCACCGTCATTCCTTTAAAGAAAATTTGAAATCTGTGATTTGACTAATTTCCGTGCAATGATTTTACCCAAGTAACGACAAAGTACAGAAATATCTGTAATGTTTTACATTAAGTCAAAGGAACAAGACACGGGGTAAGTCTGCTCAGTGGAAGGGCTGGAGATTTTTTGTTTTGGTTTTTTTTTTTTTTTTCTTTTTTTGAAAATAGCCTTTTTCTTTAAAGTGGGATCACGTATCAATGACAGTGGGTCCCACAAAGCAATGGGTGGCACTGCACAGGAGGTAGCTCTGCCGAGGATGGAATGTCTCCTGATTATGATTACGCCTTGGTATTAATAAGGACGGCAGCTGCAGCAATCTGTTCAATTTTATGCAAATTAGCCCCGGCCCTCTGGCTTCTGGCTGGTGGCCAAGGCAGCCTTTGGCTGGGTAAAGTTTGGATTTATGCTTTATTCTACTGCTGCAAAGGTTTATTTAATTATCTGTATTTATTTAAAGCAGAATAGTACAAAACAATTCTGCATTTTGGTCATTTCCCACTCACCCACAAGCTAGTATAAACCACTCAGTATGTGAATCATTGAATGTGTCCTTAAAGAATAAGAAGGGTGGACTCTGCTCATTGTTTTCTTTGGTAAGAAAGGGCTCACGTTGGTTTCTCCTCGCTGTGCCGTCGAAGACCTACGAAATCAAATAATGCAAGATAGCTCGATATAGTAAAACTTCACTCGCTGGGACTAAGTAGGGGAGACCATTTGAAAGAGAGAATTTGATTTATATAATATTTGAAAAGAAATGCATATGTATTTCTAAGTATGCACACCCAAAAACCCCAAATAATCTAGCAAGCTATGGTCAGACGTATGTCATTTATGCCTGTTTTCCTGCATCCATATAATCTGTAATTATCTCTGCTAGGGAAAATATTAGAAATTAATTCATTATCTTGTATGAATTAATTATTCTCTTTACAGACTTGTTTAAAGATCATTGGTGTAGCAAACTGAATTCTTACTGAAGAGTGTATAAGGGAACAAGCTCAGCTCATGTCTTAAATCTCAGACATTAGAATTAATGAGGTTATAACAAAATCTAAATATGTTGCTACTGGCCACCTACCATTCCTAAGTTTCTTATGCAGTAAGGTAATATGACACGTGGTTTGGCACCTAATTCTGGACTTGATTTATACATTTTATTGTAATTGTGTTTGTAGTCCTTTAGGTTTTCAAAAATTCACAATTTTCATAAATACCATTAATCAAGTATTTCATAGGACATTCAGGATATGGGAATCTTATATCCCATTTTATCAGGTAAATCATCCGCAATCATATTTAAAGCCACGAAAAATGTAGGAGTAGCACCCACCGTTTTCAGCTACTTGTACTAAGATTTCGGCATTAGATTGTTCCTTCTTTCTGTTAATCTAGGCTCTTACGGGCCTTCTTTTATTTTAAGCACAGATTCAGCTGACAGCCAGCACTTGTTCTGGTTTTGAATCAAATGCTGGCAGCGTTCCCAGAATATGAACCAGTTGTTTCTTTTACACACACTCTCATTGTCCTTCACCGTCCCGACTGATTTCAAAGCAGTGTTCCATAACCAAGCTCACACTTGCTCTAAATGAGAATTAAAGTACACGAATCAAAGCGTTGCTTCCCGCTCAGCCACTGACTGACTCTTGGGTAAACGAGGACAGTTGATACACTATGTAGTAGAATAAGAGGAAAAACAATGTGTACAAGAGACATCTCCTCTTTCAAACTGAAGCATAGAAATTGTGTATGTGTAAAGTTTTCCCTGAATTATTCATTTCCATCTTATCTCAGCTATTAGAAGCCTGACATGAAAATCATCCTAATCATTCTCACTGGTACTAATAGCAAAGCCTCCACTTTTGTCTTTACCCATCCTACTCCTCTTTTATTTTTCTGATAATGACCAACATCTTACTTGTAACTTCCCGCCCTCTTTATTGCTAATACCTCTTTGGCGCAATAGTACTTCTGCTACTGTGGCAAAATAGACTGTATTCCGTGTCTATCCTGCACCCTGTCTAATGAGACTACTTGCTAAAATTCTGAGACAATTTTTTTTTTATTTCCTAAGTGCTGCTTGTCTTTATTTTAATTTTGAATATTATATTTTCAAATCTGGTATAAAGAGTTCTTTTTTATTTCAGCATATTATGGGGGTACAGATGTTTAGGTTACGTATGCTGCCCTTGCCCCCCCCACCCCAAGTTAGAGCTTCAAGCGTGTCCATCCCCTAGATGGTGTGCATAGCACTCATTATGTGTGCATATGCCCATCCCCTCCCCCCTCCCACCTGCCCGATACCCAGTAAATATTATTCTTATATGTGCACTTAGGTGTTGATCAGTGAAACCAGTTTGATGGTGAGTACACGTGGAGCTTATTTTTCCATTCTTGGGATACTTCACTTAGTAGAATGTGTTCCAGGAGAATACAAGAGGTGCTATATCACCATTGTTTCTTAAAGCTGAGTAGTACTCCATGGTATACATATACCACATTTGATTAATCCACTCATGTGTTGATGGGCACTTGGGTTGTTTCCACATCTTTGCAATTGTGAATTGTGGTGCTATAAACATTTGGGTGCAGATGTCTTTTTTATAGAGTGTCTTTTGTTCTTTTGGGTAAATGCCTATTAATGGGATTGCTGGATCAAATGGTAATTCTACTTGTATCTCTTTAAGGTATCTCCATATTGCTTTCCACCGAGGTTGCACTAGTTTGCAGTCCCACTAGCAGTGTATGAGTGTTCCTATCTCTCCACATCCACGCCAACATTTATTGTTTTGGGACTTTTTGATAAAGGTCAGCCTCACTGGAGATAAGTGATATCTCATTGTGGTTTTGATTTGCGTGATTAGAGATGTTGAGCATTTTTTCATACGTTTCTTGGCCATTATTCTGTCTTCTTTTGAAAAGTTTCTGTTCATGTCCTTTGCCCACTTTTTGATAGGGTTGTTTGATTTTTTCTTGCTGATTTTCTTGAGTTCTAAATAGATTCTAGTTATCAGCCCTTTATCGGATTTGTAGCATGCGAAAATTTTCTCCCATTCTGTAGGTTGTCTGTTTGCTCTTGTGACAGTTTCTTTGACTGTGCAGCAGGTTTTAAATTTGATCATGTCCCATTTATTTGATTGCCTTTGGGGTTGTCTTCATAAATTCTTTGCCTAGGCCAACATCCAGAAGAGTATTTCCAACATTTTCCTCTAGAATTCTAATAGTTTCACTCCTTAGGTTTAAATCTGTTACCCAGCGTGAGTTGATTTTTGTGAGAGGTGAAAGGTGTGGATCCTGATTCAGTCTTCTACATGTGGCTATCCAGTTTTCCTCGCACCATTTATTGAATAAGGATTCTTTTCCCCAGTGTATGTTTTAGACAATGTTTTTATTTAACGTATTCCTGGGAAAGCATTTGAAGATCAATATAATTATGGGGCCCTACAAAAACCTACATTTATACCACAATGCTAAAAGATTAAGTGTTATGTTAAGTAGGAGATTTTAAATATTGAATCCTTTAACATTGTGAAAAATCAGCACCTAATTTTGCAAAATGCTAATTTTAGAATGTGTACATTTATAAAACAAAAAAGTAAATAATATACATGTGTAATAAAAGAGGATTGATTTAATAAGTTATGACACCTTTAATATATTAACATATAGGAATAAAACAATTGGCACGGGAAGATTGTGATATTTTATAAATTGAATATAGCAAATTATATTAGTTTCTACTACACAGTCACCTGCACACACACACATGATGGAGAAATACATGTTTATACTCTGCTACCCAGATGGGAAATAACTTCATTTTCTATAACTGATCTATTTTCCTCACTTGTTGACCCTTCTGCTGGGCTGGAGGAAGTAGGTAGATGTGGGGTAATTCAACTGCCAATAACAGTACAGGTGATCCTTGAACAACAGGAGGGTTAAGGGTTCTGACCCCCACTATGGTCAAAAATCCACATATCACTTTTGACTCCCCCCAGACTTAACTATTAATAGCCTACTGTTAACCTACCGTTAACCTGAATCCTTATTGATAACATAAACAGTTGATTAACACATAGTTTGTATGTTATATGTAGTATGTACTATATTCTTACAATAAAGTAAGCTTGAGAAAAGAAAATGTTAGAAGAGAAAATATATTTACTCTACATTAAGTAGAAGTGGATCATCATAAAGGTCTTCATCCTCATCATCCTCACATTGAGTAGGCTGAGGCGGCAGAGGAGGAGAGGAGGGGCTGGGCTTCCTGTGTCGGTGGCAGGGGTAGGAGAGATGGAGGAGGTGGAAAGGGAGTCCAGGGAGCAGGCATACTTCAGTGGAACTTTTATTGAAAAAAACCCATGTATATGAGGACCCATGCAGTTCAAACCCATGTTCAAGGGGGAACTGTATTTCATTTTTTTTTCAATTTAATTATCCATCCAAAAGATCTAGTGTCTTTTGGGTAAAGGCTTAGTTTTGAAATTTCTTTATACTCCCTCCCTGCCCGCTAATACTGTCTGGATGGCAAGCGAGTGGGTGGGAGATGTATGATTTTCTGACTGTTAAGGGGAAAGGTCTTACTTTCTCACAGTGGCCTTTGATCTGTGCAAATGTCTTCAGCCCATTTCTTCCTGGATTTGTTTTGTGTTCATTGATGAGGGACTATTCCCATCTTCAGTCTTGATACTAACCATTTCACGCATGGCCCTGGCCACTCACATCTGGTTCCATAGTCCCTGATCTCTGTGGCCTATTTGTCTATGCGCCTTGGCTTTCTTCCTACCCCAGAACACCCCACAACTTTGTGTCCATTCAACGAGGTTCACTAGACCTCTGAACACCAGCTGGCCTTCCAAAGTTCAGGGGAGCCAGGAGTCCTGTGTCAGGCGCACCTCACTCTGCCAATGACATGCTACGAGTCACTTACCAGTTGGTTTTGGTACCAAGCTGGATTTGGGCCTCTCTTGGCCCCTTTCACTTTTCCGTATATTTGAGTAGGACAGTGGACACTAGTGCCAATGTTGTCAAGATGGCTTCATACCATTTGCTTGGTTCAATGGTCTCTTCCTTCCATGTCAGTCCAAGTGGCGTGAGAATAAAATGAGAGTGCCTGACTAATTCCACCCCCTCTTCGTTTCTTCTTTTCATGCTACCCCAGGCTTTGCACTTTCTTATTCTCTCTAAAAGGGGCCTTCTCCAATACAGGGGGCATTAAAGCTCACGGGTTGGCCTTTGTAATGGAAGGACCATACTCCCTATACAGATAGGTGCTGCTCTTGACACCAAACTGGTAAGACACTAGTGTCCTTGTCCGTGTTGTGCTGCTATATCAGAACACCGCAGATGGGTAACTTACAGCAGTCCCCAACCTTTTTGGCACCAGGGACCAGTTTCGTGGAAGACAACTTTTCCGCAGACCCGGGGGATGGCGAGTGATGTGGAGCAGCTGTAAATACAGATGAAGTTTCACTTGCTTGCCTGTCGCTCACCCACTGCTGTGTGGTCTGGTCCCTAACAGGCCACAGACCGGTATGGGTTGCTGCCCAGGGTTAGGGACTACAGATAATGAACACAAATTTATTGGTTTGTGGTTCTAGAGTTGGAGAAGATCAAGGGGCAAAGAGAGGGCGAGAGAAAAGGGGGCCAATTTCATCCTTTTGTAAGGAACCCACTTCTGCCACAACAAACCTACTCTTGCAATAGCAGCATTGTCCATTAATGAGGGCAGAGCCCCTATGGCCTCATCATCCCTTAAAGGTCCCACCGCCCAACACTATAGCATTGGGGAAGTTTGTAGCAAATGCTTTTGGGGGACACATTCAAACAACACCAAAAATTTCATTAGCCCTACCATAGAGAGGCATACTTGTGCATACATTTAATATATATTTATATGTGTATACATATACATATATGTATAACATGGCATAATTTAAAATATACATTATAAAATAATCACATTTTTAACATTTATGTAAGTTTTATATAAGATAGCAAAATATTCAATCTGGGTAATATGAGTGATTTTTATTTTCTTCCTCATACTTTTTAAATATACTTTTCTAAAATTAGTACATATTATTTTATAATAAAAATTATTAAATAAGAAAACGCATATTTAAAAACACATCAGACTTAAGAATTTGATCTAATTTGAGCAGCATTTTCCATGATATTTAAAACATTTCTAGTAAAAGCATCAACAGAAGAATTACTATAAAAATCTAATTTAAAAATTACCATGGGCTTGAACTATTCTTCAGAATGCATATGCTAAGTTGGTTGTAATTTACATCTTACATTTTACATTTACCAGAGACAGCCTATTGTATTTAGCATATACAGGTCTCTATGTGGAAACTGAAGCCCTGGGGTAGTTACCTATAGACAATGCCAAGAGGTTCCTCTATCCGCAGGACAGTGTCTCTCCACTGGGGTCACTACAGTCATGTGGACTTGGCCTTAATGGGAAATTGTCAAGAACAGCTGCTCTGCATGTGGAGTTCTAGATGTGTGCAGATTTCACAGTCTGAAAATCATAACACATCTTGTCATCTTCTCCTAGACACACACCAACACTTTAATTATATCAAGACCTCCAAGTACTCTAGTCTTGAAATCAAATAGTCCTGATATAAAGGTTTTCTTTCCGATTCATTCCTTTTGGACTGATGGATTGAATTCTGCAAATGAGTTTGCGGACTACCACAACAAACTTATTCTCTGTACAAATTGTACATTGAAAACAAACTTTTTTAACAGAACTTTCAAAATTTGAAACTGAAGTTTAATGTGCATATTAAAAGTTGAGTTTGGTTTGCTATATTTAATCATTATTTTTAGTAGGAAGAGCTGAAGCTAATTCTAAACTTAAGAACTTAGTCTCATGAAAGGTCTTTGAAGTCAGGCTGACAAATGTGTTTATGGATATTAAAAAACAGTACTGAGCTATGTTGAAAATAAAGAATATTTTTATTCTCTGACCTCAAAATGCATTAAAATACATAGTGGTCTACCCTATAGCCATATCATAGCATATTACAATATTCCATTGTGATGAAAATTCTAGTTTTGTAAAACAGCATTATTTTTCAGAAATTACTTGAAAATTCACTTTACTATTTGCAAAACATCTTACATTTAATAGAGAACCATCTCTGTGAGATCATACGGAGAACCTGAAGTAAAAGTTAATGTGCTTTGTGGAAAAGCAAAGCTTGATCTTAAAAAGCTCTGCTTTCTACTTTAATGTGCATCAGTGATTACCTGGTATTTTAAGCACTGTGTTAAGTGGAGAGATATTAGTCTGAACCCAATATTTGCACGATTATTCTAACAAGGTTTTTGCTGCTTGGTATGCAATCTCGAAAATAAGTCTATTATTCCTGGGTGGTCACTGTACAGATAGCTTCAAGTGTACAAATATAAAAAGCATGCATGAAATATGCCAGTATATTAAATTAACATCTTGCAAAAAGCCCCTCTCCAAAATCCAGATGCTTATATTGCTTTTGACAGACTGTAGGCGGTAAAGTTTTAACTTTAAAGAAGGGGCTCTCTGTTTCTGTTTTCAAGTTAAAAATAATGAAAGGAAAACACACTGAAATTCCCACATTATTAAATAAAACATTTAAGTGGCCAAGGGCCAATCATTGTCACGCCATGAACAAATGCCTTACGGTAATATGTTCCATAACTGTTTGCTAAAAACTACCAATTTTAACACATTTGCACATGATTAGACACCATAAAAAGTTGCTGATTGAAGCCAGTGTCATAACACTGTTACTCATGCCCAAGGGGAGGGAAGCTTCTACGCAAACCTGAACAAGAAAGGTAGTGTGAAATAAGTTCCACGCTGTGAAAACATATCCTAAGTAGTTTTGCCAAATGGCCGACTCCATCCAATGGTCAGAAGTTCATAATGCCACCATCACAAGACTGGGTGCAGCTAAAATATGTTAACTAAAATTTTGTAAGCAATTAAATATGTAAAAATAACTAAAATTAAATTTTTGAAAAATCTATTTGACCTTAGACATTTCTGTATTTGGAAAATAAGTGCTATATAGAAAGAGAATTCAGGTCTGTGTCATCCAAGTGAGCTTTCCCAAAAATAAAAAAGCAAAAGTGAACTTCTGTCATCTTTAACAATTAACATGCTAACAAAGCAGGAGGCATTTTTCAAGTTTTAATATGATCAAAAGTTATGATTTCATAGAAACCAAGCAAAAATAGAAAAGTGAAAAAGTAATCTAACATCTACTGTGGCAAAATAATATTCCGGAGGAAATTTGATTGACTTTTCATTGAATTGCTTATAATTCGTCTTCAATCCTTATTCATAATTCTGATATACTGAGGAAAACAAATTTTTTTTAAGCTTGCAGAAATATCATTTGGAAACAAACCTGTCCTAAACTGACAAGGGGATGTTTATGATCTTTAGTTGTATCACATTAACACACAATTTTCTTTATAAAACTTATATAGTTGATTAAGGATCACGACCCTTGCCTTCAATGGGGTGCTTGTGCCAGTGTTATTTTATTTTGAATTTAACTTTTTAAAAATTTGGTATGATTCAAACACAAAAGATTGCACACTTGTCAAGTGTTTACTTCATTGAGTTTTGAGAAATACATAGAGCCATAGGATCTCCATCCCTATTAAGGTATACAACATGTTCATGATCTAGTTAGTAACCTGCAGGGGTTTCCAGTTAATTCTCACATACTGCATCTGAGGATTACTCCTCTGATTTCCATCATCATGGTTTAGTTTTGCTTGTTTTAGAACTTTACATAATTGAAATTATGCAGTATGTAATTTTTGTGTCTGGCTGCTTCACATAATGTGTGAGTTTCACTGTGAATGGCGATGTTCACGTAACGTAACGTGAGCGGCAATCAGATCATGAAAGGTGTTTTCCACAGCTTGTTGAGAATTGATTATTTTTTCCTTGCAAGAAGTGGTCCAAAGCCTGGAAGCAGTGGTAGTCAGTTGGTGCAAGGTCTGGTGAATATGGTGGATGACAGAGAGTTTCCATGTCCAGCCTCTGTAGTCTGAGCAGTGTTGTTTGTGTGACATGTTGTTGAGGATTGTCTTGCAAGAGGTTTGGCCTGTCTCTATTGACCAATCTCAGCTGCTTAATCACAAGCATAGTCATCATTTTGTCTAATTGCTTGCAGTAGATATCTGTTATAATCGATTGACCAGGTTTCATGAAGCTGTAGTGGGTAATACCAGCACTGGACCACCAGACAGACACCATTAGTTTTTTTTTTTTTCCTGATGACTATTTGGTTTTGGACTGGGTTTCAGCACTTCATCTTTATCTAACCATTGTGCAAAACAGCTTGCAATTGTCAAAAAGAATCCATTTTTCCTCACATGTCACAATATGGGATAGAAATGGTTCGGCTTTATGTTGTGACAGCAAAGAAAGGCAAGCTTCCAGACAATTTCTCATGTTCATTTAATTCATACAGAACCCATCTATCCAGCTTCGTTACCTTGCCAATTTGTTTCAAATGGTCCAATATTGTTGGGATAGTAACGTCAAACCTTGCTGCTAATTCATGCGTAGGTTGAGGTGAACTGGCTTCCACTGCAACTTTCAGCTCATTTTCAAGACTAAAATCACCGGAACTGAACTTCTCAAACCATCAACCTGTATTGTGTGTTCATTAGCCACATCTTTCCCAAACATTGAGCTGTCTGGGTCCACAATGGAAGTCATATTCGAAAATAACATGAATTTACTTATTCATGTTTTCACAAAAATTGCTCTAAATTTTTTTTTAAAGACAACCACAAGCCAAAACGTACATTTGAAAGACTAAAGATGTACCCTCACAATAAAAACGAAGTGTCGAAGTAAAATGTCAGCAATATCGACTGTCAAACTTAGTACTTAAGGAAATTGGACGTTTCGTACTTAACTGTAAAATTCTTCCAATTTGTCCTTCTTTGTCAAAATTGTTTGAGCTATTTACATCCTTCTGCATTTCTATATAAATTTTAGATTCAGATTGTCACTTTCTACAAAAA